>NC_056726.1:925831545-926131545 GCF_019279795.1 Protopterus annectens
ATGCTGCCCGACTGAAAGAACTCCAGCTTTATTCAGTCTCATACCGCTTGCTCAGAGGTGACCTGTGCCTGACATATAAGGCCATGTCAATCCCAGATTTGATGAATATGCTTCACCTCAAAAAATCTAGATCCCTCAGAACCACAAGGCGGAGACTTAAACCTTGACACGGTTATAAATAGAACGTGCTGGAGGGACAGATTCATCACCCAGAGACTCCCTATGCTGTGGAACAAAATCCCGGTACATGTGAGGCAGAGCACCTCGCTGGCCTTGTTCAAGAGGAATCTTGACCAATGGATGGGAGATCGCAGATATACCCCAGGGATTACTTCAGTGTCACTGCTTGACAGAGGCACAGAAAAATGATAGGCATAGTTTTTATTCAAACTAAAGGGGTGGCGAAAGCCACATAACTATGGGCTAGGCTTATAAATGCCCTTGGGCAGATAGCCTAGTATGAACCTATGAACCTATGAACCTATGAGCTGTGCAGCCTAACCCTATTGTATTTCTACGTGCCATGGGTGATTATTAGCAGGTGGCATGTTAGTTAGGATGTTTCTAGTGGTTATATGGGGGGAGGGTATGCTAGAGCATTATTCTCTACCACTGTTGTTCAAAGACATGGAGGTCAGACATGGGGTGAATTTTTGATTTTCTACCCACTGGTCAAAGTTACGCTTAAACAGGGTTAGGAGTGGACTTTGCTGTACATGGATGAGGAGCCTGTTCCATAGGATCTTCTGAGAGACGCCCACCTGTTTCATCAACATGTCTTATGTATGTCACAAGCAAAATTTAAGTATTTGACTCTAATAGTTCTGATACTGTTCATTTTATGGATGAGTAAATGATTTATTAGAGCTGGATCCAAAGATGCCTTGTATGCCGGCAAATTGATCTACAATCCATAATCTGTAGGAGAGTGAGTATACAGATAAGGCTTAATGGCAATCTGCATAGGACAATGTGTTTATACCCTAGAATCTCTTGGTAAGGAGCCTTTGTGGTGTAACAACTGTCGCATATGCCTGGTCAGATACATGTCAAAGGGGGCATTTTCCTCAATGATGGAAATGATAATGACCATGTGAAATGGCACTATGAATTCCTTGGACCTAGATTCCATGTCCTTACTTATAAGTGAGGTGATGTAGAATGATTTTATTAATATCTTGGCCAGATGCTGTTTAAAGGTCAGATTATTGTCAATATATGTCCCAAATCCCTGACTACTGGGTCAGATCTTTGGGGTATCTTATCAATGAAGTAATTAGTCTGGGTGTCAGTTTTGCCAGAAAGCGCTATAATGCATTTCTTGGCATTGAGTTTTAATCTGTGACTTTGGCAACAATCATTTTTCTGTGTTAGATCCTCTTGTGAGATGTTTGTGTCACTGGGGAATTCTATGATAACTTCCAATTTGCATTCATCTGCAAACTGGGTCAGCCAAAGGCCCTCAGCATTAGCCTTTACATCTGAAAAGTAGAATGTGGAGGAGGTCTCACATATCCTGACTTCCTGTGTCCTGTCTGTGAATTAGCTGGCAATCCCATGAGTTATATATAGACTTATGCCTAGTTTGATGACTTTGTCAACTATACCCAAGTTGGGTATTGTATTGAACATCTTAGCTAGATCCAGTTGGGTGATATGCAATGTTTCTTCTCATCAATTACCTTGCTGACATTCTGAAAGAAGTCCACCAGGTTTAGTAGAGCTTTTATATAAAGTGCAAAAATCTAAAACATACACTTTAATAAGTGCTGAACATATATGGGGTTCCATACTTTTGGTCTAAATTCATATGGTCTAATTGTATAATATGTGGAAGCCATTAGTTTTATTTTTGAATGCAAATCCCAGAACCCCATGCACTCAAACATCAAATGTTATATAACTGTTCCTCATTGGCCTTGTATTTTTATCTAATATTTTTGCTAGAGTCTTTCCATAGGGTAGTCTCCAGATAAAGTCCCATCCAAACTATTCATAATACATTTTTCCCGTCATCATTAAAATAGGAGCTTTTGTATTCAGGTTGCAATCATTCCAACAGCTTTCATTTGCATATAAATTATTCACAATATTCTCATCCCATTCTGTGGTTTGTTTTTTGTCCACCTTAAATGTTTTTACCCCTACCTTATCAACAAAAAAAAACAAAACAAAACATTTCCTCATAAAAAGAATCCTACAAAGAACAGGCCAAAAATATGATGCAAATATCTAGAAATTCTGCAAAACCCTGGATAATGCCTACTTTTGTGTTTAAATGTATTTATTTATTTTTTTTCTTTTGGCCAGTGTTTGCTTGATGCACCAGTTGGCATAAACATGTTTAGCTGTACTCAGGTGGTTTGCATAAAGTTCAGTAACACACAAACTGGAGGAATGGACCACCCAGGCTGTAGACAGGACCCAGACGGCCACACATATAAACCAGATGCATTCAATTAATAATATTGTGCATCGAGCAAACATGGTAAGTGATTTTGCTCTATGATTAACAGCAAGAACATTACAATAACTACTAAGATAACAGATATCATCTCACTAATCCTGGGGTAGCAGGTGTTAAGTGGTGGTTCGGGGTTCTAGTACAAGGTGTGCAAATTCTGATTTACTCTTGTGAGATTGCAGATTATAGTAATGAAGTGCAACATATGCAACTGTTTTGACAACCTTCTTGTTGTAATAGCTGTAAGTGTAGGAGAACAATATATATAGGGTACATTTGACTAGCCCATTTACACAAGTGCCTGTATATCTAACAGTCTAGAAATTGCATTGTTCATGACTGTTGTGGTTCTCTTACTATCGAGCAAACACAGTGCCCACCAGTGCGTACCCTTGCCTACTGTGTTTGTGCAATAGTAAGTGATGCACAACATTTTCAAATGTTGCAAAACCAAAATGTGCACACTCTCAGTAAGCGAGAGATGAGCAATAGGCAGAAAACAGCAGCGTATAAAAAGCAATTGACGGGAAATGCTCATTAAACCTTGAGCTTGAAATATGGCAGGTATGTTTGGAGTTCCTGGAGAGGGTGTAAGTTTTTGAGTGCAATGTGTTGGGGTGTCCAGGGGTCCAAGATTTTTGTTGGACTCCTACTTAAGGAACATGGATGCTGGCAGCTGTAATAGGACTATTGAAGCTCAGAATATAAATCTGAAGCTTGGAATAGTGTTGCCAGGGCTTTAGCCAGTGCTGCCGGTATAACCTGCACTGTTGAGCAATGCAGACATCATTTTGATGACCTCCAGAGGTGGAAGGGTGGATACCCTTGACCTTTGGATTGGGGAATTTTGGGCAGGAGACAGCACACAGATGTGCAAGTATCAATTTCAGTGAGTAATTGTTAGAGTTAAAAGCTCAATATAGTCAAGACTGGTATTCATAAAGGTGTTCAGTTCTGTTCTGTTTTTTCCACAGCTGCTGAAGACCGAGTCTTGAATGTTCGGTCCCAGGTTGAGTGTCTAGTAAGGATGTGAGAAGCATGTGGTATGTATGCATCAGAACATATATTGTCTATATAGTATTTTATTAATAATAATAATAATATTGTGTATAGTAATTTAACAGCATTAAAGGTTAAAAACTGCTTAGCTGCTATTTAATACAGTTGTATCAAAATGAGTATGCATATCCCAACTGCAAGAGACACTATGCCTGTCATAGTCTGTAGCACAAAGCAGTGGTGCCATATTCTCAAATAACAGTGAGTGTGCATCTCTAAACTGTAAAAGGAAAGTATGCATGCAGTAGTCTGTAGGGCGAAAGAACAGTGCACTATTTTGACATAGTTTTCAGTCGTGGTTTCAGAAAACATATTTACCAAATATACAATACTGCTAGGTTTTCATCATTATTGGAGTGTAACTTCATACCCCTATACCAGTGTCACAAATGACCTTCTGTAGACTGTAATCAGTATAACTGGAACAAGCATATGTGCAATATACTGTATGCACACATCAAGAATTGGTGGTTACAATTTGTACTATAGTCTGCCTTTGTTATAAACTGGGTTGTGTTCAAATTAAGGAAGAAACTTGTTAGACATTTGTAGTGTTAAAAGTGAAGGTAACAGAATCGAGTCAAGTAGATATATCAATTCTTTGTATATGAAGTTACTAATGTTCTCCCTTTTTTGTCTCACCCCAACCCTTTTCTTTCTCTCTGTTTTTTCATTTATTTTTTTCCCCACAGCACAGCAGGGTAGGACTGTCCCCCGGGATCCACCTGCCCCCACTACACCAGTTACAACACCGCTGCCTAGCATATCTATGGGCAGAATCTGGTAGCAGCCTCTCTGCCACCCCTGCACTACCCGGCCCCTTAGGTAGTTCTGCTCTGGAGGATAGGCCTGTAGCTCCCTCTGGGAGCAGTGGCAGAGGTGGTAAGTTTATCACCTTTGACAAACTGCCAGGGATGGTGCTTAGGATTGTGTGCCACATTGTTGGTGCATGCGTACGCTGTAGGAGGTACAAACATTGGACACTGCAGCCAGTGGTGCAGTGGGGTGACAGTGATGATAGTCCACTGGGTGAGGACTAGATTTTCACTGTCAACCACCTTGATGTGCATAGGACCAGGATTCCCGACCTTCTCTCCATCCATGGTGTTCACCCTTCTCACATGTCCTTCACCATCCTTGTTTCTTGTCTTGTTTGTCTGCTATTGCTTCTTCAACTGCCTAACTTACCTTCACATTCCTACACCCCTTTCCCAACATTCCTCTTTCTCAAAAAAAAAAAAAAAATAGAGACCTGTCATTAAAAAAAAAATCATCCCATAAATATCCATTTTCTATTTTTGTGTGTCTATTTCTAGGCAATCTGGTTTTCCCCTGTTTCTGCAATATTACACTTCGCACAAACAAGATAATCTTAGCCAAACTGTTTTCAGGATGTGGTGCGTTGCTCAAAAGTGGAATTATAAGAAGAAAAAGAGGAGAATATAATAAAAGATAAAAGATAATAAAACTAAAGGACACATATGTAAAATCTGTAAAAGCACAGTAGAAATTGATGCTACACATCAAAAATTTCTATATATGTCAGGATTTGAACCCTCACTCCAAGAAAGCTTCAGAAAACAGGAGGGATGCCTTAGTCACTATCAAACCATCAGCTCTGATTTGTACAGTTAATCCTCCCTACTATAATTGGACACAAAGCAGTTAGTGATCACACAACCTGTCATAATTATCCTTACAAATATAGAGCACTGTTTTACCTTTCTGTATTTCTTGGTCATTCATCAGTTATCTAGCCGTATTATATCATTGGCCTTACCATGTGAGAGCATATTAACTGAGAATAATAAAATATGCAGTTGCCAACAAGTGAAGTCCAGCTTATATGACACAAACATGCATATACCGTTCTTGTTGGGGTAGTATAGCTGAGTTGCTGTTATTTATTTACTTATTTATTTTAGCATTATTTTACCAGGATAAATCCAGCTGGACACAAAGTGTCCGTTATCAGTAGAGTCCTGGGGAGAAAAGCTCCAAGGAAGTTAACAGAGTACATACATGGTTTAGATAACAATAAAAAACTGGTATACAAGGTAAGAGAAACAAAGAAGTACAAGAACAATTTTGTAAAACAATAAGATACTCAAACAATAAGATACTCAGGAGTAGAACCCTTATTTACAATATTTACAAAAAAAAAGTACATATCAGGTGAGTATATCAGGTGACAACATAGTGTATGCAATGGAGGCATACAGCGGGTCACTTATATGGAGTAGTGGGTCATCAAGTGGGGCCTTTGCAGTTGCAGAGAGGGTTAGCATTAAGGTGTGAATTAAGAAGGCCCTTGATGATGCTTGTGTAACTTTGTAGCCTGAGTTCAGGTGGGAGGGTGTTCCATTCTTTAGCAACATCATAAGAGATGCATTCAATCAGGTGTTTGTTACATGAATGTATTTCCCTTTTGGGGTTGTAAAAGTTTAGTATGTCAGCTAGGACAGGGCTCTTCCTCGGATGAAAAAGAATTTGATGGGCTATGATCAGTTGGTGGTAGTGTAGGAAGTTTGGAAATTGTAACCAGTGCAGTTTAATTAGGGATCGGCAGTGGTGGGAATGTTATCTATTACTGGCAGCAAAGCTAGCTATTTTATTGTAGCATGTGGAGAGTTTGTTCAGGTTAGTTTTGTTAATATTGGTGAGGACTGGAGAGGTGTATAGTAGTGTTGATAAGAGATGAGTTCTGGCTATTGTTGTTCTAGTTTCGGGGGTTAGGAATAGTAAGCAACGATATAGGCAACCAAGTTTTTTTATGGACTTTAGAGATAGTTTGGGATATGTGCTTGTTGAATTTAAGTTGTTGATCAATAGTGATGCCTAATAGTTTGGCCTCAGTGACTGGGTTGATGAGGGTGGCATTGGTTGACATGATGGTAAAGGTGGCGGACGAGTGATTGATTGGGTGGAATAGTATTAGCTGTGTTTTTTTGGGGTTTAGTATTAGTTGGTAGTTGTTTAGCCAGTTCTTTACCTCAGTGAAGGATTCCTGGGCTTTACTTTGTAGTAATTTGATGTTTGGTGCTGAGCAGATTAGAGTAGTGTCATCCACATACTAGATGATATTGGCTTTAGTGGTAGCTAGGTGGAGATTATTTGTAAATATGTTGAAGAGAAGGGGACCAAGGATTGAACCTTGTGGGACACTGCATGTGAAAAGGAGTAGAGGGGATAGGGAGTTGCCCCATTTGACAGATTGTGACAGGTTGTTTAGGTAACTGTTAAACCATTTTAGGGTGGAGTCATCGAGGTTGAGTTCTGCTAGGCAGGTGAGGTGTTTGCTATGGGAAACTGTATCAAATGCCTTGGATAGGAGTAAGAAGGTGGCAGAAACCAGCTTCCCTTGGTTCCTATGCAAGTTTATGGTACTGGAGAAGTTAATTAGACCAGTGCTAGTGCTATGGGAAGGTCTGAATCCATGCTGAGTTTTAGTTAAAAGGTTGTTAGTTAACAGATGGGTAAGGATTTGGTGGTGGATACATTTTTCTAGAATTTTTGAGAGGGGTGATAGGATAGCAATGGGATGGTAGTTGGAGAGGTCAGTAGATGGACCTCCCTTGTGGAGAGGGTTGATATAATAGGTTTTCCATAATGAAGGAATGGAATGCAAGGAGATGGATCTGTTAATGAGTAGGGAGACAGGGTAGGCAATGGCCTTGGATGCAATTTGGAGATATTGAGCTGGGAGACTGTCGGCAGCTAGGGTGGCAAGTTTGAGTTTAGCTAAGAGATTTTGAATGGTTGTAGTTGGAACTGGGTTAAAAGTGAAATGGGTGGAGTTAGTCTAGTAGTTTAAGGGTTGATGTTGTGTCATGGGTGATATTGTACTTACCAGGTTCAGTACTGAAGAGGTAAAGTAGTTATTAAAACTAGAGGCTATGTGTGGATCAGAACCTGTGATATTTGGGGGTGATGTTGTGGCTTTACCAGGCTGGAGTATGTTGTTCACTGCAGCCCAGAATTTCTGTGGGTTTTTTAATGTTCACTTTGTAGGGAAATATAGTAGTGTTTCTTGTCCAACCTAACCTGCTTTTTTTATTTCTGAGCTCAGCAAAGTTTTGCCTAGTTACGGGAGTTTTGTATTTTTGCCAAGTTATCCAAGCTTTGTCTCCAGTCTTGAGTAAGATTTTTTGTGGCTTTGTTTAACCAGGGGGGAAGGGTTACTTCGCAATCTTATAGTTTTTATTGGGGCTAGTTGGTTTAAAATCTCTAGGAATTTGGCATTAAAGTATTCTTGCATTATCCAGGGGAAGGGTTTTTATAGGAGCCCAGTCATAGGATTTTAGGACTTCTGAGAATTGTTCTGGGGAGAAGTTTTTTTGAGAACAGATTTGTAAGAGAGCGGGGGTGTTAGTAGAATTTATTTTGTGCCAAAGGAGAAAGGTTGGGTTATGGTCAATGAGGGAGTCAGGTAGTATTCCAGATAGGTGGGCAGTATTGGGCTGGTTAGTCAGGATCCAGTCTAAGGTGGATTCTCGTTTGGTGGTTTTGTCAATTCTTATGGGCAAGTGTATGAGTTGCATGAAATTATATAGGTTTATGTGGTTGGTGGCTATGGGTGAGTGTATAGTGTTTCAGTCTATGTTGACATCACCTAGGAGTAAAGTTCCTTGGGACAGGGAGTGGGAAGCCCAGTGGAGTATAGATTCTAGTATCTTAAGGTTGTCTCCTGGTGGTATATAAATGCTGAGTAGGTTTACTTGTTTATGTTGGTTTAGGAGGATTTTGGTGAGTAGGGTCTCGGCAGTGTTGAACTCTGGGGTTTCTTTTTGAAGGAGCTGGACTTTTAAATTGGATTTGTAAAGAAGGGCAATGCCACCATCTTTTCTGTGAGGTCGATCAACTCTTAATATGTTGAAGCCAGGTGGAGTTATAGAGTTATCTTTAATGTGGGGTTTAAGCCATGTTTCTGTAATCACTATAATGTCTGGGTTGTATGCAGAGATAATTCCATGTAACTTCTATTTTATTTATGATACTGCGAATGTTTAGGTTTAGAATGAGTAAATCAGTGGGTTTATACTTAAATGAGAGGTTGGGTTGGGTGTGGTATGGGTGTTGTATGTTGGGCCAGGGTTGGGGTGGATATCTCCTACTAGTAGTAGTTGGGCTGCAATGCTGGTAATGGTTTTAAGGTAGAATACAGTAAGGAAGTGATGTTTGAGGCTAGGGTATTTTTTTGGACTGTGAGGTGTAATGGATAGGAGAGATGAGTTGAAAAATTAAAGGGTAAAGGATAATTGGTTGTGCATTTGCAGGTATGAAGGGATTGTTTGTGATGTATGGTAGGGTGGGGGATTTGATACAGTGCATAGTGTTAAGTGGATGGTGATAAGTAGCAATGAAGGAGAAAAAGTAAATACAGATGGATATGGAAGGCAAGAGTAATGGGCTGATATGGTTGTGTGAGTGTGGTATTTGTGACATGGTGATTGAGTTATCTGTGTTAGAAGACTGTGGATGGGTGTAGAAGGAGAGAGGTAGTATGCAGTTTTGTGGTTTGGTGGAACAGAGGTTGTGATGGGCTTAATGGAGTGAGGGTGCAGTTTAATTTTAATAATATGCAGTATAAACAAAATATTTTAAGATATACAATAACAACATCAGACATAATACAATAAAATAAATGTTACAATGTCAGAATAGATTAGATAGTATATGCATACAGTAGAAGGTTTATATTTTATTTATTTATTTTTTCTATAGTCCATTCAGATACGCTTAGATTACTAACTTATACAACATGAACAGAACTATGCCCTATGCAATCTATATCCTAACAATTCACAGGAAAAAACTACAGCAGATCCAGTACCAAGTAATACATTAAATACAAAATAGCAAAAACTGTCAAGCAAAAATACAAAAGCATGTAATCAAATATGTCAATTCCTCTAGAGTGAAAAAACTCTGAATCTCCACTGCGATAATCACAAGTCACTAACCCCAAAATAATGATAAAAATTACTCAAACTGCTCACAAAAAAGACCATTATGCCTGCACCTGTCAGGATATACAATGCGTCAGACTGGACTCAAAGCTTCGTAAACCGACTTACCCCAGGTAAACGATACCCCGATAAAAAGTCCCTCACACACAAAAGTTGAAAACCAGTGCACTAAAAACACAGTTCTCTCATCAGTTCATAGAAGTGTAACTTTTCAGAAACTTTTGCCTGAAATAAACTGTAGTTTTATTTAGATGTAGGTGGATGACACCAGCAGGTCTTTTTTTAGTTCAGCTGCAACTTCCCTTGGGCAGCTTCCTTCAATGTCCTGCACCTGAAGACTTCACATCTCCAATGAGAGCATTTAAGCATGCAGAAAAAAAACATTAGACCAGTCTGGATAAGCTGTAGACCAGCCACACTCAGCTCAGGGCCGAATCTTGTGGAAAATCCAGAGATCTGCGCTGGCCTGTGGTCACAAGCTCCTGCTTAAACTTTAAATCAATATTTGCTTAAATACGGACTGTCCCACACACAACTACACTCGTTTACCAGTTTAAATCCCTTCAGATGTGCAAAATTGTAGTAGGCTTTTAGTCACAAGGCACAACATTTCTTAAATTAGTACCACTTGATTTTGCAATTCTCTCAATTAAATATATATAGTTCTAGTGACACCATTTGAAAATCCCAGTTAACACCTCTGAAGCACGAGACTATAAATCACAAACATAGCACAGGCTGCAACATTCACTCTCTTTACCTAATGCGCTTCTCACAAATTATAGACAATCCGTAAGTTTTTTCCTTAGATGATGCTGCAAGTTTTTATTTATTTTTGATGTGTTTAACCTCCTTATCAGGCCAACTCCCCCAACTCCTTTCGAGTCACTTGTAGTTAAAGGATTTGTATAAAAGATTTTCTGGCACCCCTTTCAGGTCTTTGTTATTCCACAACTGTATGGGATCTAGTCACAGGCCCAAACATCATACGGATGAACAGTCCCAAAAAGTATAGACAACCGTTCCAGCTATTCAGCCCAGCAATTTTTCATACAAGATCTAGACTGCTATACAGACTCCGGGAATACTCTCATTGTAAAAGCGACAGTCGACTAACACAGGAACAAGGGTACACTTCCCTTCTGGGGGTGGGACAAAGCTCAGTTACTGTTATGACACAAACAAGTCTGAGAAGTCTGAAACTGTTATGTCCATCACCACTTTCTAACTTCTATCTTTGATGATTTACCAATACAAAGGTTTGGTGCTAAACTGAGGCCATGAAGGGAACATCAGTATTCTTGAGAGGTATGACTGTGTGAATCGTTCATGCCTGAAGCCTACTAATTACTAATGGGCAAATATAAGAAAAATAAGTGTCTGGTGTCCATGTTAAAATTTACTTGCTTACTATACAAAGTTAATAAATACAAGGATATGTCATAATATTATTAAAGAATACACCCAGAGTTCAGGACTTCATTTGCAAATGCAGCAGCTGACACACTTTTAGTTCAGGGCTGACTCTGTCTGATGCAAGCAGTACACAGCCAATACATGGGGCGGTAAAGGTTGTGTGACTTGTCTGGCAGTGATTTTACTATATGCATGGGAGTAGGAGAACGGTATTAGGTCCCTGGGTAGTCAGTGAATGTGTTATGCATTGTCTCTTAGCCAAAGCAAGAGCATACTGAGCATGTTTAAGTCTGCCTTCAGGAAAAGTAGTTGGTGGTTCCTCTTCAGTGTCCTCCTTTGTCTGTGGCTATGGTGATCTGGGCATTGGTGAGGGGATGTGGGGTCTATAGCACTACATCGAACCATCACTTCAATGAGCGGCATTTAATGGAAAATACTGTTCATCAAATTCCCCTCATGTGGAGGGCTGCACACTGTTGCCAGTGGTGAGGCTCCTTGATTACTGAGGCAGTGCTAGGGCATCACAATATATACCAACTCTGAGATCATAATACAGTGGGGAAAGGGCACATTTCCCTATCCTCACTGTACGGTAATGTCTGTATGAGCAGTTCGACGAATGGCATGTTCGATGTAATTGCACTGAAAATGCTGTTTGATTAACTGATTTTTCGATGATCTTAAAGGGACTCAGGGATGTGTTTCCCCATTCCCCTTACTGTTTCAACTGTTTCCACAGGATCAGATTGTGGAACATAGCACATACTGTGAATATTTTTGTACATGTGCATGGATTATACTGCAGGGCTCCACAAGATATATCTAGGAATTGGAGCTATGACTTCAGAAGCCCAAATACACACTCTGTGTTGTTCCTAGTTTGAGCATGTGCTTCATTATGGCATTCTTCCATGGGTGTGTGTGCACTTCTGATGGGTGCCATCCACCACGGTTCCAGGGCATAGCCAGCTTCCCCCAGTAAATGGACCTGTAGGATGTTCCCCCCTAGCAGACATCGGGTACAGCTGTGATGTGCGCCATATATGGGATTCATGATAACTGCTAGGGTTGTCAGCACACACATTCAAGATAATTCTCTGGGCATTACACATGACTTGGCAATTGATGGAGTGGCATCCCTTGAGGTTAATGTATGTTCTAACCTGCTCACCAGGTGGTGCTTCAATGTGTACATGAGTGCAATCTATGGTACCCAATACTTCAGGATAGTGCGTTACACAGTAAAACAATTCCATATTGCTGGCCCTGTATTCAGAACTACTGGGAAACATATATGATCATTGGCATGTATGAGCATGGTATCCAAAAACTGGTGGAGGATCTTGAAGGTTGATACCTGTGATACAACCATCATGTCCCCAATAGGGTCTTTGAAAAGTACCAGTAGCTAATATTCTAAGGGCTACACATAACTTATTTTCCACTGGGATGGGTGGCTATGGCTCTGAGTTGAGAGTAGCAGAGCTCATAGAGTTCTTGTAATGTGTCCCTGTCCACCCTGTAGTGCTGTACAATTGCCAGCTCATGTAGCACCTGGAAAGTTATCCTGGGCCTGAACAAACTTCTCTTGTGGTGATCTAGGCATTGTTTGGGGGGTGATGTCTCTTCCTTGTCAGCAGCATCAGCAACATTGGCTTCAGCCTCTACCACATACAGATGCAGAATACTTGCAGCAGCCCGTACCATTATGTCAGTTAAAAAGAGACTACATGGATGTTTTATATATTGTTGAACAGCTCCACCATGATGGATTGGTTCATTAACATGCAATTCACCTGCTTATGCTATAATTGTCATCTATTAAACATACCTGTTGCTTGCTCATTGGTGTGCTATGGGCACCTCCTCACACCTCTGTGCACCTTCACATAAATAAGGTAAGCATAAGCAAAATTGATATTTCTTTCCTCAGTTCTCATGATAATGCACAAAGATGGACCCTACAAAGTGAAGGAAAGGTTACACACCATGTAGTCAAACACAGGACCATCTATATTCTACACCAAACACGTACATCTGTTGCCACAGAAATAGTTACATAACAACAGAGAGAAACCTGCCATTCATTCCTCTGTTTCTCATGGTTGTGCTAAGAGCCATTTTGTGCAAACAATGGGAAAGAAAAAAAAATGAAAGCAGACAGAGACCACACATTTTAACAACCAAAAAATGAGGATGACACAGAACTTGTGAATTATGCACTGCTTACATGCACTTTCACCCTTCAATGTAACCTGACACCCCCCGATGTCATCATTCACTGTTGCCATGCATTCAACATGAACACTGTGGAAGTGCCTACACAAAGTGAACATCCCTACATGGTTACTCTTTTCTGAGATTCAACAGTTCTAATGAGTTTTGATCTTGTTTGCATCTTCGCCATGCTGACAGCCCAGAATCTACATGGTTAGTAATAATGCAGGCAGAGAAACTGCACGGGAGCCCAATGTTGTGAATACAAGGGTGGATATTACTTTACTTATATAGCTGCACAGAGGAATACATGTTTTAATGAAATGGGGCTGTAATCCATCAGCTATATAATACATATGCTTTCATTACAGTAGAATAGTCTGTTTCATGACATTTAAACATTTTAGCAGCCTGCATTACTTACGAGTATGTTTTTCATTTAGGGGTGGAGGAGTGAAGCTGCATTTATGTCATGGCACTTAAAAAAGGTATTTTTGTATTTGTTACTCTGATTTTCTAGCATCCAGAATGTGTAATTAGGTCATAATATGTGTGGTGTTACATGTTAAGGTCAATTCTGTACAAATGCAAGAGCTTTTACTTGCTCTTGTTTCCATGTAGACTCCTTTCTGTGGCTGTATTCGGAAAGTTTTGGAATACACGGTCAACACGAACATGGAGTCTACACAGTTGCTTTAGAGATCATTGAAACACTACACCATGTTGATTTGTTTCATTAGCATAAAATTCAGCAACTGATGCTGTAATTTGCATGCCAATAAAGTTTCTGTGTTTGCAAGTGAATGCACGCTGCTATGTGGAGTTTACTGAATCTAAAACTTTTCATGGTCATCTGTGCATCGAGCCGAGAAGCACACATGGTCAAAATGATCATGTAGGCTTTATTGAGTAGAGTTGATGTTCAGAAATACATAGCATTCTACACAGTTCTATTTCTAGCAGGACTATGAGTAAGTTAACTGAAGTTTGCTGTAGTCATACAGTACTATAAATCCTACTGCAGATAGTACAGCCGGGGCTATTGGATAATACCACATACAATTGTGACAGTTTGAGTTTTAATTATCAATTTAAACAATAATGGGCATTCAGCTCATTATGGCCTAACTCCATTCTTAAGTTTCCTCCACAAATAACTGTTCACACTGGTTGTACAAGAGTCTCTCCCGATATTTATTCATTTTGAATGCTATTTTCTAATCTACACTTTTCTCAAATTCCTGTCATTGTCACATGACTAACATCGTCCAAGGCTTTGCTACCTCTCGAAGCAATCTAGCCTTGTCTTCCTTAATTCCTAAACAACTAGTGTAGATTATCTTTGTCATATTAAGTGGAATGAAGCTGCTTAAGTGTTTGTACATATTGTGTATATGCAGTATAACTATTCCGTTTTAAGATTAATGCATGCTTTTGCCCTTCTATGAATGTGGATAAAGTGGCATTCATCGTCCCAATGTTTCCACATTTATAGTGGTTATTTACAAAGATCACCCATATGCCCATATGCAAACATATTAAGCATAGGTTATCTGTGATAACTATGACAGCCTGAAAGCTTAAGCAGATACATGCCCATTTATGTTACATGTGTAAAGCCAGTGAAGTTAAGCTTTATGTATCTGTGGAAAATTAAATGTTAATATGCTTTCAGAAGTGTTCCGTTAATATGGACCAACACAACTATACACATTCATTGTAAAATTGATGAATATTTAAGGCAAGTGGCACTCAGTGCAGTTATATATTAACTTTTAAAAAATATAGAGGGGTCTTATATATTTTTTACAAGGGTTCCCTTATCTGGACACCTTACTTGGTTATTCAAAAGATTGGAATGGGGATGATAATAAAGATGGAAAAATGGGAGACATGACAAAGAGGGCCACAGAGAAGGAACACATCGAGAGGATTGCTGGGAGAGGAGATGTTCTGTGTTTTTGGTGGGGATGGACCCCCTATCTTTTTTTTTTTTCTATGTAAGAATATAGATTCATAAGAAATAAGTTATAGAGTGTACAAGAGAGGATTAGGGAAAGAGAAAGTTGAAGAGCAGTTCTTCCCACTAGCACCACAGTCCATAGAATCTCATATATTCCATTGCCTGAAAGTGGTGGATTGTGGGAACCTGATGCTGAGGGTATTAGAAGCCTGTGGTGGCTTTGTGGTCAGAACTGACTAGGTCAGTGAATCTTGCCCCCATTGAAGCATATTCTGGATTGGCTGAATCTGTCTCTACTACCTGCTCCACTGCATCATATTTTCAACTCCCAAATCTCATGGTCTGCATGGCTCAACAGGCTGAACTGTGCATGGATGCCTACAGGATAGGTGCCACCACCCATACCCTGTGTGGATCTCAATGGACAGGCAGAGGGTGAATGTTGTCTGACCTGGGAGGAAAGTGGTTCAGCTATTCCATGGATTCCTGGCCTTAAGAAAAAAATGAACATAAATTGGAGAGAAAGGAAAAAAGAAAAATGAAGTAAAGCAAAATTAAAATAAGAAAAAGGGAGAGAGAGAGAGAGAGAGAGAGAGAGAGAGAGAGAGGGTATTGAAGACAAAGAATGAATGGAGACAATAAATTGACTCATAATTTGTTAGTACATCATTTATCCATCCATCCATCCATCCTCAAACCCTTTTCCCATTTTTTGCACATGAGATCAGAGTGTCACATCAATAGTGATAATCATCTAGAGCCAAGGTTTACACCACCAGCTGGTACGGTGCTAGTACATCAGTACATGCTTTATTAGTAGTGCTTACTTATATTCATTAAATTTTTATTCAGAAAAAAAAAATAGTCTGGGAAATCATACTGGAAAGCTGTGAGCAATCAGTAGAAGCATATGCAATGGTGATGTATTTTACCTTTGCAGTGCACTGATAAGGAGATAAGCTGGTCTAACATATGAAATGGTAAGACATTTGATATATCCATTTGGTATGGAGTTTGCCACAGCTGTGCACTGAAGGCACATTACTTCTTGTATTATATTTATGTATGAACTACTTCTGGATTAGTACTTACAAAATAAAAAAAGCAGTTCTTATTCAAAACACATCTTTAGGTAATAATACTTTTCTATTTCAGAGTCATGTTTGCACACCCATGAGAAGCTTCGGCCAGTCTTTTTAGGCATCTTTGCTATTAAGAAGACTTGTAGGAAAACTTTGCTTCAGCTGTGTAAAGAAGACATACCCCCATATTCTCAAAAGCTTGCACAGCGTGCATAATTAGTGTAAGAGGTAATGTTGGCAATATGGTGGCTGAGCGATCCACATACGTGCCCGTTTGATGTGCACAAGCGCTCTTGCACTAGGGCTGCACGTTTCCAACCCCCATATGTAAATTACCCCATTTGCAGGTGAAAACCATGCAAATGAGATAAATCTGCTATCCAGGAAACAGGAATCAGGGCGTGCAGGACTAGCGTAATATGCAGAAATGTACTTGGTTAGTAACCGAGTATGGTTCTGCAAAATCAAAAACGGGGACATGAAAGCTCCAAATAAAGGCTGCATATCATTGAGGAAGCATGCCAATGGCCAAGTATAATGCCATTGGCATTGCAAACAATGCAAAACATACAAAATACAACTTTTATTATATGTCCGCCTTTCACAGCTGTTGAAGCATAGGCCAGCAGCATTCAAACGGGATCGGTGGGGAAATAAGAAAATAAACCTAAAAAAGCAGTCTAAATAAAATCAGTATTCCACTTTGCAAGTCAATGGCAGGCAAAAGACAATCTGGCCAGTGAATAGTGGTTGTTACGTGGGGAGGCACAGTGTGACACATGTAACTATTCATTAGCAGGCAATCCTATGCAAATGAGGGGAAGGATACTGAATACCATTTTTTCCTAGCATGTGAGGCAGGTCCCAACAGTGTAAGAGTATGAACAGCTGAGTGCAAGACTAGAAGGTAGGTGACATCATGGTTGGGTGTGTCAGGCATACTGTAAGTGGATTGGAGCCCTGTGGCATGGGTATGCTCCCAGCTTAGTACAGCCAAGTTAGGAGGTGTGTCTAAACCTGCCCAACACTCTTTACAAAGTATAAGCAGATGTGTGCGCTGTGCACTGGGATTTACAGGAAGAAAAAATAAGTTAAACCAGGAAACAGCAGCAGTGTGCACATCAGAGTACTCTGTGCTTCACGGCCCTGGGCCCAAACAGAAGGGCAATGAGAATGACAATCAGCAGTAGGAAGGTATTCAAGTAGAACTAGCATATCTGACAGGTGAAATGTATCAGAAGCAGCCAATTACACAGACAGCAGCCCAGCCCAGGACACTACTATAAACTAAGAAAACACCTTCTCCACTGGTTTTTCTCACTCTCTACACTACTGGTGTATACAACCTTGGAAATTTTAACAAACAAACCTACAAAATGAGAAGGGCTGCAGCAGGCAACATTGAGCAACATGTGCAAGTGGCTGAGGGTGGTGAAGATGAGCATGCTGCCTAACAACCCACAGTGAGGAGACGGAGAAGAGTGTACAGACCCAGGGTAACCTACCAGGGGCTACATGAGCTGGAAATAGTGGTGTGCTAAAGGGTGGGCAGAGACCTCCTACAGCGAGTAGTTGAGCTGCACCAGCCACACCTGACACACCAAACCAAACGAGGGGAACCCATCCCAGTGGATACCAAGGTATGTGTAGACCTAGGTATACTAGCCACAGGTACCTCCCAAAGCCCAACTGGGGATAACATGGGGATCTTACAGGCAACAGCATCCAGAATATTCCAACAGTTCCTGGATGCCATGTCAGCATATGTCAGTGAGCATGTATATTTACTCAACACCCATGAGGTGTTGCCCAGCAATTTGCATCTCGTCCATCAAATAGCAGAATACGCTGGGGTAGTGGGTGCTATAGACTGCACGCATATATGCATCAAAGCACCACCCAGTGAGCAGGGTAGGGCCTAGATCAACTGCAAGGGCATCCCCTCCATCAACTGCCAGGTCGTATGTGATGCCCAGGGCATTATAATGAATGTGTTTTCTGGCTGCCCTGGAAGCTATGATGATTCCCACATATCGCATCTGACGCAGCTGTACCAGAGATTTGCCAGTGTGGACATACTCTACGGTCACCTAGTGGGCGATGCTGGGTATACACTACAGCTGTGGCTGATGACACCTATCAGAAATGCACACACACCTGAACAACAATGCCAGAATGAGGTGCAGACACAGGCCAGACATATAATAGAGCATGTGTTTGGGATACTGAGGTCACGGTTCCATGTCTAGACACATCTGGTGGAGCCTTGCAGTATTTACCAGCTACATGTACCCAAATTGATATGGTATGTATGGTGCTACTCAATATGACCCTGCGGAAACAGCTGCAGCACGAACAGCATGGTGCAGGCCCACACAGCCCCCCACCAATTCCAAGGCCTGCACAGGCACAGACTGACCTAGAGGAGGAAGAACCTGAGCTTGCCCCAGTAGGCAGAAGGAGGCATGCCCAGTATGCCCTGGCCCCCTGGCCTTGGCAAAGAGGCACTGCATAGCACATGCACTGACACAGTAGGGTCCCAGGGTATGACACCTCTCTCTGACTCAAACATACAGTAAAAGGGATGCCAAACATGACACCACCTGTGCTCAACCATGTATAGGGAGTGTACAATGTGCATCCAACATAGGCAGCCCTCCAGCACCATCCACAAGTCTGGCACACCCACAAGGTAAGTCAATCAGCCTACCAATTGCGAAATGGAGTAGAATATGTTGTCACATGTAGTTATGGTATGGATGTGAGTATGCAAGGGACTTGGGTGGCTGAATTTTATGGCAGCAGACAGTAGACACCTATAGTGGCACTCTTACATATGCAAAACATACTGGAGTCACCATAGTAGCCAGTACTACACAGGGTGATAAAAAACACTGCAGGAAATGTGCTGTGTGAAATGTGTGTCCATATGATCCACACATGCCAGTCAGGACAGTTCACATACCCAACAACAGTTGCAGCCAGCAGGACAGGTGGACACAAACCCAAACAGGGCCTGTGCCATGGCCCCAGAATGATGGCTAGGGTTAGCCCCACCCCCAGGCCTACACAGACAGACTACAGCAGGGCAGGCAGTGGGATGCCAGTTCTGAAGGGTAGGACGTCAGACAATAATACGTAGGGCAACCAAAGCCACAATCTGTAGTACACTGGCGTGCCTCTAGACAGCATGATAGTTAGCAATATAGAAGGAAATGGAGTACATGGCATACCAGTACAGTCATAGCAAATGTGTACAAGTGTCACTTGTGCACTCCATCCTACATAGCAATGTAATGACAGTCAGGTGTGCCCCCCCCCACTCCCATGTAGTCATGTAGAAACAGTCAGGTGTGCCCCTACCCACAATCCAGTGTAGAAATGTAGTAACAATCAGGTTTTCCTTCCCAATCCTGTGTCAAAATTTAGTAGCATGCATGAGTAGGTATAATATGAGTGGAGTAGAGATCCCCAGAGGTGGCCAAGGTAGCAGGATAGGTTGTAGCATGTGCATGATATGCAGGTCTGTGTGTGTTAGGATGGTGTGTGTTTCATATTCTGTGAGAGTGGTCAGTATGTATGCATGTCAAGGTAAGACCTGGTGACCAGAGCCCAGTACTGCTGATGACAGGGACAAGCCCTCACAACTGCATTATCAAGGACAATCTCCACCAGTATACCACCTGCTAGCAGTAAGCCAATGTAAATGTATGGTGCTAATATGTGTCACCATCTGAAAGACTGACATGGCATGGCTGTTGGGCTAGATATACAAGCAGTACACAGGGGAAAGTACCCCAGACATACAGTATAATTTGTGTCACTGTGAAATGGAGACACCCTTGGAATTGTACATACAGGTATGCATCACAGCAACCAGTCCTGAAGTAGGGGATACCGGTGATGTCCGCCCGAACACCTGCAGATCACAAAGGAGGTAGGACTGATGTATTGGGAAACAGCTGGTGTCCCTGCACATGCCAGCATACCTGGAATGCACCATGCATATCTGGGTGTCAGATGCAAGTAGTGTCCATAGCACACATGCACCCAGCTCACACAAACACCATCCACAGGTATCTCTCTGGTCATATCCCGGCTGTGGGGAATGGGTACAGTATGACCCCTCCTGTACATGGCAATAGTGGAAAAATACAGCATGCAGTGCAGGTGTCCCAAGCAGGTGTGTCCCTTGCTGTACTTAGCACCCTACCAGCATCCACACCACCTGATCAAGACTGATAGAAGGAATTTGCATGAACACCTATCACACCTACCCTGTCACCCCAGGTGAATATACTGTATAGTGGTCTGCAACTGTAGGCCTGACAGAATGCAACGGCCTGTCACATGTGGCCTGCAGCAACACCTAATATCCCACAGGCCTCTGCCAAAGGCCTGTGTCTCACATGTACTGCCAATGCATGTTAAGTCATGGACACCCACATAACATAACACACTCCACATAAGCCATATGCAAGGCCATGTGGACAAACCACAGTAACATGTCCACCATGTCCCACTGCATGAACTGTGGACCAACACTAACACACACCTGTGATGGGGTGATACCCTGTAGAGAGCAATGTTTTTTACGGTAGCCACACTCCTTACAATGCCATTACTCAACTTTGGCAAGGCTGCTGATGTCACCCACCTAGAGAATGTATGCATAATGTATGGAAGAGGTTAGAATAATAGAGGGGGTGGGAGCATGGCAAGCATGGAATGTGCAGGGTCTGACACCAATCAGTGTGCCCACACTATCCCTGGCTGCAAATACATAAATGGGTGCTACACACCTGCCAGTACACTACAATAGGGTTAATGTCCTGACCCATGGCCCCTGCTTCTGGCAAACTCTACAAATCTGTGCAGCTGTGAGGCATTGCCACAGCAAGATAAGCCCATACTGTCTTGTGAATGGGTGTACAAGTATGGTATCCCCCACCTGCACTCTACCAAGGTGTTGAACTGGATACACAGACCCAGCAACAAGTGTCTGGAGCTCCCCCTCCAGAATGGCATAACTTACCATGAATACATAGGTGCCTGCCCACAATACCAGACATAGCTGCAGTCACCCTTGTCCCCCAAGACAGCACTGTGGGCAAGAATGTCCACCTGCCAGTACATGAAGACAGAAAACATCACTGTGTATAACAGTACACATGTCTGAATATCTCTGCTAACAGCAATACCATGCAGCTGAAGCAGCACAGACACAATCACCTACAGTACACACTATCCCCTGCACAGTTTGTCCCCATATTGCCAAATGAGCGACGGATACCCAGCAGAAACACCTTGCTACCTGTAGGTGTACAACACAAAGATCTGCACTGGAGTATAAACTACCTGGTATTGATCCACACATTCTATACAGAAGGGCATACTGAGCATGCTTACACACAGAGAAATAAAGGCAATGTCAGTCAACAACATACTGAAAGGTCATACTGGGCATGCTCACACATGTAATCAAAAGTAGCCCATGTCTGCAAACAACAGTGGACCAGACATAGCTGGCAGTCACAGATGTTAACACATACACTCCTCAGTGTGCACCACTCATGCTTTGCACACTCAGTGGATAGAAATACATGCATATATCCAAGGACAATACACTATAATAAGCCAAATGTACACCTACACAGATGTGTGGGAGAGAGTGACTGTGACAAGGAGCTAACCATTATGAGGCTTGTCCCACCCAGCACACAGCCAAATGACTACAACCACATGATGCTCAGATGTCACTCACTGTAGACATTAGCCACCGGTCATCTGTCAGCATTGCAGATTATGTGGTGCAAGTGCTCGCTGTACAACATGACTGTACAAGTAGTCATCTAGCAGCTGTATACATGTACCTGTGGAATATAACCTTGCGTATGCCCACATGTGGTGTGTCAACCTCTAGATGAATTGGTTATGGACCATGCACACACACTGCCCTCCCCATAGCCCTAATATGACAAACCCACTGAGGTCATCCACTTTGAAATACACCATTGGGAAAAGTGCAGCTCAATAATCTCTGTAGCATGTCCCGTAACTGCGTACTGCTGTAGTGTGATAAAGTAGCTTGGTAGGTGTTCTAACCCCAGACATGGCAACTGTGTGTGTCTGTCTGTGGAGAGAGTAATGTTTTTTTATGGTAGCCGCACTCCTTACAATGCCCATACTCAACTTTGGCAAGGCTGCTGATGTCACCCACCTAGAAATACACGTCTGGGAAGGTTGGAGCGCTGTAATTTCTGTAGCACATCCCATAACTGTGTACTGCTGTAGAATGCTAAAGTAGCTAGGTAGGTGTTCTAATCCCAGATGTGGCAACTGCATGTGTGTTAGTGTGCATGTCTGTCTATGTCTGCATAGAGATCAATGCTTTTTATGGTAGCCACACTCCTTACAATTCCCATACTCAGCTTTGGCAAGGCTGCTGATGTCACCCATCTAGAAATACATCTCTGGGAAAGTTGGAGCCCAGTAATCTCTATAGCATGTCCTGTAACTGCGTACTGCTGTAGAGTGATAAAGCACCTAGGTAGGTGTTCTAACCCAGATGTGGCAACTGTGTGTGTTAGTGTGTGTGTCTGTCTGTGTAGAAAGCAATGCATTTTATGGTAGCCACACATATTACAAGTCCTATGCTTGACTTTGGCAAGCCTGCTGATGTCACCACCTAGAAATACACTTCTGGAAAGGTTGCGTCTAGTAACTACATACTACTGTAGAGTGATAAAGTAGCTAGGTAGGTGTTCTAGCCCCCAATGTGGCAACTGTGTGTGTGTGCATGTCTGTCTGTATAGAGATCAATGCATATTAGGGTAGCCACACAAATTACAATTCCTATGCTCAACTTTGGCAAGCCTGCTGATGTCACCCACCTAGAAATACACCTCTGGGAAAATTGTAGCCCACTAATCACCGTAGCACATCCTGTTACTGTGTACTACTGTAGTGTGATAAAGCACCTTGGAAGGTGTTCTAACCCCAGATATGGCAACTGTGTGTGTTAATGTGTGTGTCTGTTTGTCTCTGACTATGCAGTGAGCAATGCTTTTTAGGGTAGCCACACTCCTTATAATTCCTAAACTTGACCTTGGCAAGGCTGCTGATGTCACCCACTTAGGAATACACCTCTGGGAAGGTAATAGACCAGTAATCTCTGTAGCACGTCCTGTAACTGCACACCACTGGATTGTGATTTAGAACTGTGGCAGGGTTCCATCCCCACCCATGGCAGTTCTGGATGTTTCGTGTGTGCCCATGTCTGTATACAGAGCAATGCATTAGATGTGAGTCACACACAATACATTTCACATGGCCCACTTTGACAAGCAAGCTGATATCATTCTTCGTGAAAGACAGCGTTGGGGAAGGAGTTCCCTAATAATCTCCGTGGTGCGTCCTATAACAGCTCCATGCCATACTGCGGTATAGACCTCTGTCAGGGGTTCTATGCCCACACATGTCAGTCATGGATGTTTTGTGTGTGTCTCACTGTCTATTTAGGGAGCAATACATTTTAGGGTAGTCACCCGCAACACATATAAATGGCCTATTTTGGCAATCCTGCTGATGTCATTCATTGTGGAATACACCCTTGGGGAAGGAGTACTTCAGTAATGTGCATGGTGTGTACTATAACTGTGTAGTGCTGAGGTCTAATAAACTAGTTCAGTAGGGGTTCTACTCCCAGACATGGCAGGTGTGCGTGTGTGTGCGTGTTTGTAACTCGTATCCTGTGTAGAGGTGGTTGTTAGCATGTGACACATGTGGCCAATGTGGAGTGGGTTTTGCATATGTCTTATATGGTGGCCCTACTATATAGCACAATGTCCAACGTACAGAGATAACAGATGTGAAATAGCTGAGAGGCTGGGGTGCAAAGCCATACTCATACATGTGACATCAAGGCCAGGCAATTACATTTAGCAACCCCAGTATTACCCAGAGCACACTCTCAACCCATGTTTCATACGCACACACATGCCTAGGCAACAGACCAATATGTGGGTAGTACACTGCATATTGGCCACTGATAGTAACCATGGAGTGATAGCAGTGGGCTACAGAGGGCATGCCCCCTGTTCATCCATCCAATATGCACGTACATGCTGACAGTGCACCTCATCCATGTTCCCCAATGGACACCTGCACCACCTGTGGTGCCATCACATGTATCCCACAATGGACATATTATGCCTGATAACATGCCCTATGTGGACAGTTGCCAATGACACCAGGGAATGCTGTCAGCATTCTATCAATGTAAGTGCAGGTAAACCTGGTGCCCATTACTGGTCCCCACCACAGGGGGCAAGACTGGCACATATGATGGTAATCTGTGTTCACAACATGGGCCAGACACCCCAGGTGCAGTTCCACATGTCACTGTACATGCATGTGGGAGGTGTGCACATCCCAGACACCATGCCAACAGGTAAGGAACACATACAGGGTAAGCAAAGCACAGCATTGGCCACACACAATAGTCACCCAGATAACTGGATGGGGGATACAATACCTACCTGTGTGGGCAAGAGCGGAAGCTACAGCCCTGAGAAACAATGCAGACCATTGTCATCTGGCCTGATGCCAAGGTATACCCATCACCTACCCTTGTATAACCTGCTGCCACAGTCGACCACCACACACCCATGCAGACATGCACCCATGCACGTCAGTACTAGCACCCTGTGTGTTTGTGCATTGTATGGTGTAAATGATCACAGCCACACTCACTACAACCCCCATGCACATACAGAAGCATGCTGTCAGATGTTAGACACCTCCTCATACCCTTTGCCAATACAACCTCTGTATGACCTGTGTGGTGCATGTGGTACCTGCACAGTGATGTGTTGTGGCAATTCTGCTACTGATGAGTTGTACCCCTGGCCCTGCCAAGTGTGTTGATGTGTGCATGTCCCTGTGAGAGTGTGGCTGTGTTAATGCTGGCACCTATTCATGCTGACAGGCATCTGTATGTCACTTACTGTATAGCTACCATATCCCTGTTGCAGATGTCACGCAACATCACAGATATGTTCTGAGGGCTCCACAACAGGTAACCCATGTGGTGCATCTGATAACTGCTTCAAACTGTGAACGGAGTACATAGTCGTCAGGAGTTTGATACCTTGTGTTGGTAGGTGTGTGACGCAAAGAAGCTGCAGTTTTACTCCCCCTTTCCTCCCTGACATGTCTTTGTCTCTGTCTGCCTCTCCCACTCCCTCTCTGGTGGATGTAGAGACCTACACCAGCTTTGCTTAGGCAGCAGCATGTGTATTTTTACGTGATGCTCATGATCAACTGATGGTCTTTGCATGAATCACAGCCCTCCCCTAGCTGACTGCATGTGGAACAGCTGTGGTAACATTCCCATAGACAATTGCATGGAAACACACTCCAATATCTAGGAACATCATGTTGATGTTGGCCCTTGTCAGTCACTGTGAGCAGGAACTAGATCTGTTGGTTGGCAACCAGCATCAGCGATGGATTGGGAATTTACCTTCAACAACATAAACTGTGGAAACAGGGCAACACACAGGAAGGGGATATGCCTGACCCGTGGAGACTGTAAGTGCTGCTATACTGTATGTGGCGTACTGTTGTTTTAACAGTGTGTGTGTGGATATGTCTTTCCTACATGTCTCCATACCTGCCATGTCAGTTCCATGTTTATGTGGAATCCCCATCTGCAGGGTCATCTGCAGACAGGACAGTGTGTTGTGTGTGCCATTGGTTCCATGTGTTACCAATGGAGCATCTATCTGTGGACTGCAGATGGTAGTGTGAGGACTGTAGTCTGTAGATGGTGAAAGCAGTGACATTTACTGGCGTCTTATCCCTCATAGGACATATGTTGCCACAAACACTGCTACAACAGTAAATGTATGAGGTGATCACAGCAACATGTCATTATTGGCCCTGTGCATGTGCTGCCAGCCACAACTCTGCCAATCTGTGTACATATGTCATGCATGACATGGTGCGTATGTGTATAATGATTGTCATTATATCCGCTAACAAGCCAGTGAGATATCAGACCACCCCACATATTATGTACAGTAGGGGTTATATTTGATGACATTGGATATTCTGTGGATGTTTGTACAGTCCTACGTGTGTGTGGGCATCAGTGTTACGGACAGCAGGTCACAATAACTTCTACAGGAGAACCAGCACACTCAGGTCAGCTACATATTTGTAGGAGGTTCAGGAACTACAGACAGAGTGTGAGTAGAGCCGTGTTATGCTTTGCATAGTACTGGTGTTACAGGGTGTGTGTGTACATACTACTTTACCTTGGAATGCAGTCTGTCTGCATAGCCCTCAAGTGTAGGCCTATCCTCTTGGTGGCCAGAGGTGTGCCTAACATGTGTTGTCTGTCCACCACACAGGTCCTGTGTCTGATATCCCACTGGCAATGTGTGTGTGGAGTGCTATCAGTACATGACCTACATATCAAGCTTTGCACATATGACATGCGGTGGGGGGTGTTCTGTAGTGGGCTGTGAGTATATCACATGGCTATTGCTGCCATCAGTCCATGTCCGTTGTAGGGCTGGGGCCATATATGTGCGGGCATCACCTACACAATACGTGTGTGCTCTTATGCACTCCAGAGGCCAGTGTATGAAACAGTGGTATATGGCCCTGTATTTTTGAGTCTGGGGCAGCACCATAAATGACCTAGGCTGTTAAATATGTGGGGGTATTAGGGGTGAGCTTCCATAAGGTATTTGGATGTAAAGTGCCATATACTTCACCTATATGTACATGACGTACATATATTCGGTTACTGCAAGCCTACTGCCACCTACCAGATGGACTGTTCTGTTTGTCAGTGTGCATGTGATGGTGTCAGTTATGCTTCGTTATGTCACAGTTTCTGCCCATGTGGTCACATGACATCTTTACCTTCCACTGCTGTTGTACAGAGTGTAGATAGCGGCTGCTGAACTAAACACCTGCATTACACACTGTTGATAGTTTGGTATCCTGCGGCCCAGTCAGTCCTCACTATTGTAAAAATCTAAGGACTTGGCCGGGCAGTGACAGTTGTGAAAATTTCCAGACTACTGTATTAGTATAACTGTTTAACGGTTGCATTCCTCTGTTTATATGGATGTTACTGTCTGAACAGCTATATGACATGGCATGTAGAACTGTCATGGTACACAATGAAAGGTATTCCATTTCTGCAAACCTGTGTGTGGAGTTTACCCAATGACCTCTCTGTGGGTATATGTTGCAGGCAATGGTCATCATTTGTATGGGTGGCCCATACAGTGTCCAGTTGTTCAGGGGTTAGCTGTAGGCATAGTGGCTGTTCCATATTGTGTGCACCGACTACATATGTGCTCTACTATACATATATCTGTGTGTGTAGTCACATGTATATCCATATATATATATATATATATATATATATATATATATATATATATATATATATATATATATATATATATATTATATATTTATAGATATATATATATAGATATATATATAATGTATGTATGTATCTGCATATGTGTGTCTGTGTATCTGTATCCTAGTGATGTTGCTGGCTACCGCAGTTTACATTACCTATGGGAGGCAGACTTTACTGCATGATATGTCAGCAATACCAGCCTGACATCATACAGGTGGGATGTTGTACTCTTAACGTCCTGTGCCCATGTTGTGTCAGGTCCCAGATCAGCAACACTTGGTAGTGTATTGTGGGGTGGATGTGTTTGGCCATGGGGGTTTGCCTACTTGTACAAGACATATAGTGTGTGGGGCCTCTCAATCCCAGTAACAGTGCATGTGTACATATGCGTGTTTGTTAATCTGCCATTGCTCTCTACAGATGTATGACGATATGTACCGATGTAGATATATATATCTGCTGACATATATGTAACTATGTCCATATATACCTAGATAGCTGTATATCTACATACACATATGTAATGTGCTGTGTATATGTATATGTGTCGATGTAGCCATTAGCATGTATATATATATCCATATATAGTAATATCTATGTATATAGTGTTAGAAAGTTATAAATATATATATATATATATATATATATATATATATATACATATATATATATATATATATATATATATATATATATATATATACATACACAGATATGTTGTAGCAGTGTAGATAGTAATATATTTACACACAGATACATCTAGATGATGGTATACATTCTCTGTACGGTTGCATGACTGGACTGGTTGATATGTTTCGGATATTGCCCTGACTTTCTACAGCTGTCGTGGTTTACTGTTAGACCGTTGTATATGTATTGTGAAGGGTCCTGGGGTCAAGAACTGCATGTGCTGGATATTGCATTGCACAGCATAGCTATTATGGCTGTGGTAGGGAGGAACATAGCAGTCATCACCCGGTTCCCCTCATCTGAACCCCCACCCCTATCAACTGTGCATAAGGTCAGTTATTTTGTGGTGGGGGTTCCAGTTGCTATTCCTATCTGGTGCTGAAATTCACATATCTAGCCGTATATATATATATATATATATATATGTGTGTGTGTGTGTGTGTGTGTGTGTGTGTGTGTGTGTGTGTGTGTGTGTGTGTATATATATATATATATATATATATATATATATATATGTGTGTGTGTGTGTGTGTATATTTATATTTATATCTAAATATATGTAGACATATGTATTCACCCACCTACATACCACTGATGCGGTATGATGTATTTGTGAGTCAGACATTTATATGTACCTGTGTATCTCTCTACATTTACAGATCTATGACTGTCCATATTTCCATGCATGAGTGGCTCACAATATTGGCCTGCCCCACATTCATCTGGCCAATTAACGTGGATGATGTCAGGCATGTGACTAGTCAGGAATGCCGATACATTACAGTTGCTGACATCATGTTGTTCTGATTATGTGTATTACAACAGAGCACTGTTTAACTAGCAATGTTTTACATGTATATGAACAATATTTCACGTGTCCGGATATGTACCCCACTTTTGCACAATGTGTCCACAATGTTTGTAATAAGAGCTTGAGTGTTGTGATATTAGTACAATTCCCCTTATGCAGATTGACTGTGCTACATGATATATCTGGGAATACATGGAATGTCTGTATATCTGACATGGTGTAGTGTTAATTCACTATGATTGTGGTATGCAGGGTCCTGGGTTCAGGCCATGCAGTGGCTGTCAATTATGTTGCAGGGTTGAACAAGGGCGGTGGGATGCAATGTGATTAAGGTACTTGTAAGCAGTCTTGAGCATGTTTGCATGATGGTATGCATCACCAACTGCAGGTAACAGCCAGTTACACCAGGTTAGCCTCGAGATTGCTTACTTTGTGTATGCAGTGCTATCCGTCACGCAAATACAGACCTCCGGTTACATATGCCTACAGATAGTTTACATCAGATTTGCTGAGCCTGGAAATGTAAACTCACTTAATAGTGCTGACATATGTTTACAACAGCTTAGTGCTGCTTAACCTAACTACTGCTGTATGCATTATGATACCAACACCTCACATGTGTATTTCCTGCAGTACTCCTGTTTATATATATATATATATATATATATATATATATATATATATATATATATATATATGTTATTTCATTTTCCGCAGTACTCCAGTTCATGTATATATGTTATTCCGTGGGTTATGCAACATACATATTACTCATAACGTGGTTTGCTATGGGAATTGTATGTCCCAGTACCCCTCTCTTTTCTCGCTGATGTCCATGGGCCGGTCCCATTAGAATGGGTTCATCCAACCACATCATGCCTCGGTCTATAATGTTGTACCCATAATTCCCCCCAACCATTCCCCCTCCACATCAGTCATCCTTCTTACAGGTTCCAGCCTAATATAACCACACCACACATTGCCCACTCTCCACTTCTCGGGACCCTTTGTATATGTTGTCTCAACCCATGGATCTTCAGGCTTCCCACACATGTAGTCCACGGACATATGTCACTGTCTTTGCTTATATTTTAGGCATGGTATGTTACCCCAAGGACTCTTTTTGGCAGATGTTTGGGGTCATCCCACCAGGGACGGATGTGCGCTTGTTTATGAGTAGACTTAGCAGGGTGACACTTTTTCTTCCACTGTTAGTATCCTGCCAGTAGTCTGGGAGCCAGTGCTGTGCTACACATAGTGGTGTGTATTATGAGATTTGCATGATAATTGCCTTTTGGCATTGATTTCCCCTTTTGTATATGTTGTCTCAACCCATGGGTCTTCAGGCTTCCTACACATGTAGTCCACGAACATATGTCACTGTCTTTGCTTACATTTTAGGCATGGTATGTTACCCCAAGGACTCTTTTTGGCAGACTTGTGGGGTCATCCCACCAGGGACGGATGTGCATTGTTTAACTCATCCCTCCAGTAGAGCTCTTTTGAGTGTGTACCTTTAACTCCTAGTGTGTGTGGCTTCATCATTTAAAAATTGAAGTTATCACTTTACATTTTTAACAAATACCCATTGACAGAGGTCATATATAAATACAGTTGTGTTTGCTATCATGTATGCTTCAAGATAACATTTTCCAATACCTTGTATGTAACATGGTTTTGGAATTATTAATGCAAATATGAACAGGCAATATTTGACGCCTAGAAGAGCAGTAGGGTGTAACCGCAGAAACTCCTGGAGACGTCACAAGGCTGTAATGAGTAGACTTAGCTGGGTGACACTTTTTCTTCCACTGTTATTATCCTGCCAGTAGTCTGGGAGCCAGTGCTGTGCTGCACTTAGTGGTGTGTATTATTAGATTTGCATAATAATTGCCTTTTGGCATTGATTTCCCCTTCACCACTTGTTATATATTTCTCATGTATCCTCGACACATGTGTACTGACACTGTATGGGGTCCTGGGAACTTCTACACAATATTACATTAACACCTCGCATCTGGACTTAATACTGTACTCCAGTTCACATATATATGTTCTGTAGTCAGTTATGGCACATATAACTGTATACTGATGCCTTTCACAGGTTCAGTTTGGTTATACTATGGTGAAAACATTTTTGATACTACCCCATTCTTCTGTACGTCTGTTATGACTTGGTGGATAGCTACTGGGACTATGGTGTAAAGGGTCCTGGGTTTGTGACCTACATGGCTGTTTATTTTGTTGCAGGATTGACAAAGGCCTGTTGGATACAGAGTAATTAAGGCACTCTAAAGCAGTCGTAAGGCCTTATGCCAGCTTACTAGTGCATACATATGACTAGTATTGCCTATTTGTGCTTACACCTGCTTACTAGTGCCTTATACCATCTGACACTGATACGTCACATGTGCATTTCTTGTGGTACTCCAGTTCATATATATCAGCTATTTAGTGGGTCTTGCAACAAAAATATTGGTTATAATGTGCTTTGCCATGTAAAATAGGCTGTGCTACAGTGGGACCCGAACTGTGAATGCCTGGTCATTGGTCAGATGCTCTACCCACTAAACTATTGCTGTTCTGCTTCATTTGCATATTTCTACCATATTGTAATACCAATGTTTTCTTCCTCTGGCCCCCGAGCTCCACGTACACAGCATCCATCCATTCCCCAGTTGCTACCCAAGCCATACCACACCTCCACACATTTCCCTCTCTACACATGTTGATACTCTTCCATTATATTGTTTCGACCCAAGCTTCTGCAGGCTCTTCATCCGTTTATTTCATGTAAGTTCTAGCCTTCCCTTGATCCTCCTCCAATACTGGTGGAAACATCTATGTGATCCACAAAGTTTGGCTCATCCCACCAGGGACAGACCTGTTGTTGTGTCATGAGTAGACTTTGTTGGTCTACACTGTTTCTCCCACTGGTAGCATCCTGCCAGGGGTTTGAGAAGCAGCGGTTTGCTCACACACTGGGCCAGGCTCATCTCCCAGTTCTGCGGAACCAACGCCCCAGATGTGACATTCTGTGCATGAAGCACGCCCACACACCCCATGGCATGCACCGTTTTTCATTCTTCTCTTCAGTGTTAAGCAAGACTACTGTTCTCACAGTATGTTTGGACAGGCACTGTTCATTAATACACATAGACTGCTCGGAATACTGTGATTGAGCAATGTGCACATGTTTGCTGGTATTAATCTACATGCTTACATACATTTCCTATACTGTTGAATGACTGTGCTGGATGCCATGTTTGTGAAAACAGCAGCTGAATGTGTATCTGCCATGCTTTAGTGGTAACTCACTTAGACTATAGTGTGCAGGGTGGAGGGTTTGAAACCTGGGAGTGCAGATTATTTTGTTAATGGGCATGATGAGAGCTGTTGGCTACAAAGTGCCTAAGGCATTGTATAGGAAGTGTAGGCAGGTATGCGCTCATGTGTGTGAGATTCAGCCTTGCTGACCTCCAGTTACAGCGTCTTACACTGAGTTGACCTCCACATTGCTTAACCAGTGTGGGCATTGCTTACCGCCACCCAAACAGGCATAACCTTGCTTCTTGTCGTATACCCCCATGCTACTTCATGTATTTAGTTCACATTTGTTGCCCAGGACAATCCGTCTGGATGCTTCTCCATTGTCAGTGGTGGCCCTGGGAATGGAGCTCCGCAGTAGACCCCAGCTACACATTATACGTACTACTGAGGTGTACACATTCATAGAGAGTAACAGACTTAACATAGCTAGGTACCACATTCTTCATGCTTAGTTCACATTAACATGTCGGTATTATACATGCTTATGTCAGGTTTACATGTCAGGTATGACTATTGACAAAGGTCAGTTTAAGGTGAAATTCTAGTTTAATAGTTCTGGATAGGTTACATTCAGGTATTCAGGTTAGGTTTAGTTATGGCATACCTGTGTGTTAGAGTAGAAGTGAATAGTGAAGGAGTAGGTAGGTAGAGAGGGGGACATTGTAACTGTATAGTAGGCCATTGGAATGATTGGTGGGGGAGTAATAGGGAAAGTATGCAGGATGTTGGGATTTGCATGTGAGGCAGGACAGGAGGTGTCGGTTTCACTAGTTGGTGTAGGGGTATATGAGGTCAGTAACTGTCACAGTTTCCACCATCTACAGACTGCAATCCTCACACTACCTTCTGCAGTTCACAGATAGATGCTCTGTGGGTAACATATGACACAAAAGGCACAACACACTGCTGAGTCTGCAGATGACCCTACAGATGGGGAGTCCTCATTAACATGGAGCTGACATGGCAGGTAGGACTGCCATATCCATATACACACTGTTAAACCAACATTACTCCAAATGCAGTATAGCAGCACTTACAGTCTGTAGTCAGGTCAGGCACATCCCCTTCCTCTGTGTTGACCTGTTTCCACAGTGTATGTTGCTAGAGGTAAGTCCCAAATCCATCTGAGATGCTGTTTACCAAACAACAGCTCTAGTTCCTGCTCACAGTGAATGAAAAGGGCCAACACCAACATGATGTTCCTAGATATTGGAGTGGGTTTCCATGCAATTGGCTATGGGAATGTTACCACGGCTGTTCCACATGCAATCAGCTAGGAGAGAGCTGCAATTTGTGCAGAGGCCATCAGCTGATCATGAGCATCACTTAAAATACACATGCTGCTGCCTATGAAAAGCAGGTGTGGGTCTCCACATCCACCAGTTAGGGAGTGAGAGAGGCAGCCAGAGGCATTAACAAGTCAGGGAATGGTGGGAGAGTAAAATCTATGCATGTTTGTGTCACACACCTACCAGCACAGGGTATCAAACTCCTGATGACTATGCAGTGTTATCACAGTCCTATGCAGTTACTGGATGCACCACACATGTTACCTGTTGTGGATGCCTCAGAAAATATATGTGATGGTGAGTGACATCTGCAATAGGGATATGGTAGCTATACTGTAGGTGAAGTACACGTGCCTGTCTGCATGAACAGGTGCCAGCATCAACACAGCCACACTCTCACAGGGATGCACACACATTGGAACACTTGACAGGGCCAGGGGTACAGCTCATCATGAGTGAGATTGCCACAACACATTACTGTGCTGGTATCACATGCACCACACGGGTCATACAGAGGTTCTATGGGCAAAAGGTATGGGGAGGTGTCTGGCATCAGACATCATGCTTCAGTATGCCACTGATGGTTGTACTGAGTGTGGATGTGATCATATGCATCATACAACACGCATACAAACAAACAGGGTGTCAGTACTGACATGCATGGGTGCATTTATGCACAGGTATGTGTTGGGTGACTGTGCAAGATGGCTATACAAGGCTAGGTGGTGGGTATACCCTGGCATCAGGCAACATGACAATGGTATGTATTGTGGCTCAGGGCTGTGGTTTCTGCATTTACACACACAGGTGGGTGTTGTAAACACCATCCAGTCACATGGGTGACTATTGCATGTGGCCAGTGCTGTGCATCACTTGCCATGTATGTGTTCCTTAGTCCAAGACATGGGCAGTTTCTGGGATGGGCACACCTCCCACATGCATGTACAGTGACATGTGGAACTGTACCTGGGGTGTCAGGCCCATGTTATGTGCACATATTATCATCAGATGTGCCAGTCTTGGCCACCTGTGGCAGGAACTGGTAATGGACAGCAGGTTACCCCATGCACCTACATTGATAGCATGCCAACAATATTCCCTGGTGTCAGTGGCATCTGTCCATACAGGGCATGTTGTCAGGCATGGTATGTTCTTTGTGGGTCACATGTGATGGCACCACAGGTGTTGCAGGTGCCCAGTGGAGAACATGGGGAAGGTGCACTGTCTGCATGTATGTGCCTATTGGACAGATGGATAGGGTGCCATGCCCTCTGAAGGCCATTGTATTCACTCCATAGTTAATATCAGTCACCAGTATTCAGTGTACTACACACATATTGGCTGTTGCCTTGGCATGTGTGTGTGTGTGTGTGTGTGTGTGTGTGTGTGTGTGTGTGTGTGTGTGTGTGTGTGTGTGTCTGTGTGTGTGTGTGTGTGTGTGTGTGTGTGTGTGCGCGTATGAGACATGGGGTGAGAGTGTGCTCTGGGTAATACTGGGGTTGCTAACTGTGATTGCCTGGCCTTGATGTCACATGTATGGGTATGGTTTTGCACCCCAGCCTCTTGGCTATTTCACATCTGTTATCCCTGTACAGTGAGCATTGTGATATATACTAGGGTAACCATATATAAAATATGCAAAGCCTTGCTCACATTGGGCCTAGGTGTCACCCACTCACACCTCCGCACTGGATACGAGTTACAAACACACACCTGGCATGTCTGGGAGTAGAACACCTACCTAACTAGTTTATTACACTACAGAACTATGTAGGTATAGTACACACCACAGAGATTATTGGAGTACTTTTTCCTCAAAGCTGTATATCACATTGGCTGACATCAGTAGGATAGCCAAAGCAGGGCATTTGACATGTAATGAGTGTGACTAGCCTAAAATGCATTGCACCCTGCACCTACATTGGTACACACACAACACATCCACAACCAACTTGTGTGGGTATAGAACCACTAACAGAGGTCTATATCACACTACAGCGTAGAGCTGTTATAGGACGCATGACAGGGATTACTGGAGAACTCCTTCCCCAAGGGTGTATATCACATTGGCTGACATCAGCAGGATTGCCAAAGTAGGCCATTTGACATGTACTAAGTGTGACTAGCCTAAAATGCATTGCAACCTACACAGACATTAAAACACACACAAAACATCCAGACCTGTCATGGGTGGGAACAGGACACTACCAGAGTTTTATATCACACTACAGCAGTACACAGGTATGGCATGCACTACAGAGGTTACTGGATACAAACTTCCCAGAGGTGCATTTCTGGGTGGATGACAACAGCAGCCTTGCCAAAGATGAGAATTTCACTTGTAGGGTGTGTGAATACCTTAAAAAGCATTGCTCCCTACACAGAGTCAGACAGACACACACTCAGTTGCCAAGGTTGGAGTTAGAACTCCTACCTAATTACATTATCATGGTATAGCAGTTCACATTTACTGGATGCACTACAGATATTACTGGGCTATGACCTTCCCAGAGGTGTATTTCTAGGTGGATGAGATTAGCAGCCTTACCAAAGAAGAGCATTTAAATTGCAGGGGGTGTGACTACCCTAAAAAGCATTGCTTTCTACACAGACAGACACACACAGATGCCACAGCTGGGATAAGAACTCCTACTTAATTTTAGCTCACTACCACAGTTCACAGTTACAGGACATGCTACAGAAATTACTGGCTACAACCTTCCCAGAGGTATATTTCTAGGTGGATGACATCAGTAGCCTTACCAAAGAAGAGCATTTACATTGTAGGTGGTGTGACTATCCTAAAAAGTATTGCTTTCTATACAGACAGACACACACACAAACAGTTGCCAAGGCTGGGGTTAGAACTCCTACCTAACTACTTTATCACACTACAACAGTTTGAAGTTACAAGACACGCTACAGAGATTACTGGGATACAACCTTCCCAGAGGTGTATTTCTAGGTGGATGACATCAGCAGCCTTACCAAAGAAGAACATTTAAATTGTCGAGGTGTGACTACCCTAAAAAGCATTGCTTTCTACACAGACAGACACACAGTTGTTAAGGCTGATGTTAGAACTCCTACCTAACTAGTTTATCATACTACAGCAGTACATGGTTATGGCACACCCTACTGAGAGTATTGGGATACAACTCTCCCGAAGGGGAATTTCACAGTGAATGACCTTAGCAGGCTTGTCATAGTGGGTCTATGGGGAGGGCAGTGTGTGTGCATAGGCCATAACCCATTTATCTAGGGGTTGGCACGCCACATGCAGTCACAACCTGGGTTGTATTTCACAGGTAAATGCATGCGGCTGCTAGATGACTACTTCCTTGCACAGTCATGTTGCACAACTGGCACGTGCACCACATACTCTGTAATGCTGACAGATACAGGTGGCTAGTATCTGCAGTGAGTGACATCTGACCCTCATGTGGTTGTGGCCTTTTACCTGTGTGCTTGGTGGGTCAGGCCTGGACGGCTCCTTGTCACAGACACCCTCTTCCACACATCTATGTATGTCTACCTTTGGCTTATTAAATTGTGTTGTCCTTACATATATGCCTGTTGTCCTATCCACTGTGTGTGTGTGTAAAGCCTGAGTAGGGCATACTGAGGAGTGTCTGCACCAACATCTGTGACTGCCAGATATGTATGTTCCACTGGTGTTTGCAGACATGGCCTTCATGTGTTTAAGTGTGTGAGTATGCCCAGTATGACCTTTCAGCAAGTTGTTGACTGGCATTACCTTCATTTCTCTTTCAGTATGTTGTTGACTGACATTGCCTTCATTTCTCTAAGTGTGTGGGCATGCCCAGTATGGCCATCTGTATTGAATTCGTGGATCGAGTCCAGGTCATTTGTACTGCAGTGTTGACCTTTCTGTTGTACACCTAAAGGTAGCATGCTGTCTCTGCAGGGTATCCGTTGATCATTTGGCATGGACTGTTACTACATTTCTTCATTTCTACATTTCTGCATTTTTATGTGGGATGGGGGGACACACCTGACTATTTATATATTTCTACACAGGATTGGGTGGGACACCTCATTATTTCTACATTTCTACACAGGATTGGGGAGGCACACCTGACTGTGACTACATTTCTACATAGGAATGGAGGGCACTCCTGACACTTGTACACATTTGCTAGAACAGTACTGGTATGTTGGGTACTCCATTTCAGTCTGCTGTCTTACCTATCGTGCTGACTAGAGACATACCAGTGTAATACAGATCGTAGCTTTTAATTACCTACATATTAGTTTCTGACTTCCTACTCTTCAAAATTGCCATCTCACTGCCTGACCTGCTGTAGTCTGTCTTAGTAGGTCTGGGGGGAGGTTACCATAGGCCTTATTCAGATGCCATAGCACCAACTTTGTTTGTGTTTGTCTATACCTGTCCTGCTGGCTGTGAATGTTGTTGGGTATGTGACCCACCCGACTGGCTTGTGTGAGTCACTTACCTTGTGGGTGTCCCAGTATTGAGGGTGGTACTGCAGGGCTGCCTATGTCAGATACACATAGTACACTCCCTACACATGGTTAGGCACAGGCAGTGTAATGTTTGGCATCCCTTTTACTGTATGTGAGAGTCAGAGAGAGGTGTTATTCCCTGGGTCCCTCCAGTGCCAGTGTATGTGCTATGCATTGCCTCTTTGTCATGACCAGGGCATGCTGGGCAAACCTCCTTCTGCCTACTGGGGCAGGCTCAGGTTGTTCCTCCTTTGAGTCACTCTGTGCCTGTGCAGGCCTTGGCAATGATGGGGGGCTGTGTGACCCTGCCCAGTGCTGTTACTGCTGCAGCTATTTCCACAGGATCATATTGTGTAGCGTGGCACATATGATGGCAATTTGGGTACATGTAGCTGGTGAGTACTGCAAGGCTCCACCGGATGTATCCAGGCACTGGAACTGTGACTTGAGCATCCCAAACACACACTCTATTATAATTGTGGTCTGTGCATGTGCCTCATTATGGAGTTCTTGTTTGGGTGTGTGTGCATTTCTGATGGGTGTCTTCAGCCACGGCTCCAGTGCATATCCAGCATCCCCCACTAAGTGACCATCAGGGATATCCCCATTGGCAAATCTCTGGAACAGCTGTGTCAGATGCCAATTGTGGGAATTGTGATAGCTTCCAGGGCAGGCAGCACACACATTCATTATTATGCACATGACCTGGCAGTTGATGGAGGGGAAGCACTTGTGGTTGATGTAGACCCTACCCCGCTCACCGGGTGGTGGTTTGATACATATGTGCATGCAGTCTATAGCACCCACTAACTCAGGTATTTTGCTATTTGGTGGAACAGTTACATATTGCTGGTGTACATCTCACAGGTGTTGAGGAAATATATGTGCTCACTGGCAAGTGCTGACATGGCATCCAGGAACTGGTGCAGTACCCTGGATGCTGATGCCTGTGAAATCCCCATCATATCCCCAGTTGGCCTTTGGAAGGTACCTGTATCTAGTATTCTTAGGCCTACACATACCTTGGTATCCACTGGGATGAGTTCCCCTCTGTTAGTTCTGTGTGTGAGGCATGGCTGGCACAGCTCAACGATTTGCTGTAGGAGGTCTCTGTCCACCCTATAGTGCTCCACTATCACCAGCTCATGTAGCCCCTGGTAAATTACCCTGGATCTGTACATTCTTCTCCATCTCTTCACTGTGGGTTAGTGGACAGTATCATATCCTCACCACCCTTAGCCTCTTCCACAAGCTGTTGTATGATAGCTATTGCAGAACCTATCATTTTGCTGCACTGCATGTTAAAAGTTCCAAACTTGTTTACACCGGTGGTGTTGAGTGTGGGAAAAAACAGAGGGGAAGGTGCTTGCTTAGTTTATAGTAGTGTTCTGGGCTGGGCTGGTCTGCTGCCTGTGTAATTGGCTGATTCTAATAGATTTCACCTGCCAGCTAAGCTAGTTTTCCTTGATTACCTTCCTACTGCGGTTTTCCCTTCCCATTGCCTTCCTGTTTAAGCCTGCTATGATTAGGCAGCAGCATTTGTAATTTAAGTGAAGCTCATGATCAGCTCATGGCCTCTGCATGAATTGCAGCCTTCCCCTAGCTGATTGCACGTGGAATGGCTGTGGTAACAGTCAAATAGCCAATTGCATGGAAACACACTCCAATACCTAGGAACAACATGGTGGTGTTGGTCCCTTACAGTTGCTGTGAGCAGGAACTCGATCTGTTGTTTGGCAAACAGTATCTCAGATGGATTGGGGATTTACCTCTAACAACATACACTATGGAAATAGGGCTACAAACAGGAGGGGGATGTGCCTGACTTGACTAGAGACTGTAAGTGCTGCTATACTACATATGGAGTAATGTTGGTTTAACAGTGTTTGTCTGGATATGCCTGTTGTACATGCTGCAATACCTGTCATGTCTGTCCCATGTATATGAGGGATCCCCATCTGCAGGGTCATCCACAGACTGGGCAGTGTTGTGCCTCTGGTTTCATGTGTCAGCTATGGTGCACCTATCTGTGGAATACAGAAGGTAGTGTGAGGATAGCAGTCAGTAGATGATGACAGCTGGGCGAGGTACCGACATCACATCCCTCATAGGACATATGGTGCAACAAACCCTATTATGACAGTATATGTATGAGTGCATTACAGCAATGTCAATATTGGCCCTATGTTTGTGCCTCCAGCCACAGCTCTGTCAACCTTTGTACATATGTCATGCAGTAGGGGGTGCATATGTTCTGTACTCCATAGCCATTGACAGCATATCTGATAACAAACCAGTGAGATATCAGACTGCTACACATGTTATGTACAGTAAGGGTTATAATTAAGGACATAGCCTGGGCATTGTGTGGTTGTGTGTACAGTACTGAGGTATGTGTAAGTCTGGTAATTGTCGACAGTGTATGTATAGTGAATATGTACTTTGGCCTGTGTAGAGACTGTTGTAGATATCATTGTTCCTGGTCCTGTTCTATCTGATGTTACATGCTACTCCACTGCATGTCACCCTAACAGCTTACATGTTTGCAGGGGTGAACACACGCATGTCCCATACCGCAGACAGGCATCGGACCACACTGTCTAGCAGCCCAGTATATGCAGGGGAGTTGTGTGAGTGGCTCATATGAGGATGGTGTAGGTCAGATAGTCCATATACTGTAATAATACACTACCTTACCATATGCGGCTGTGGCTATGTTCACATTGGTTGTGGTTATGCACATTCACACAAGTGTCTGTTACTCTGTGATGTGACATGCCTGTAGATCCTGCTATCTATGCAGGTACATGTGTATCCCCAAATGGGAGATATAGCCCAATGTTGAGTCAGTCTGCCTGTAGCTTGCACTGTACTTTGTTACATGCCTAGCACATTACTGTACTTAGCCAGTGAAATGACATGTCCAGATACTTGCCAGATGTACTTCTGATGGGCCACCATGACAGTCATGTATGTCAGGCAAAGCAGTGGAATGCTGTTCAGATGTATGTCACTAACTAGTTTGTAGTATGTGGCCATGACACTTCTGTACCAATGGTTATTATGTGTCAAGACAGATAGGGGTGTATGAATGCATATCTTTATGGGTGTAAATGTATACCAGTATTTACATGTTATACCCATCTGCATGGCTGGTAACATCCACATTGACAGGCCTGGTCCACATGTCTTGCATGAAAGGGTTTTGTGTATACCCCTGGAGTGACCAGCATGTGTCAGACTGTCCACATATATTGGGCATATCACAGCTGTAGTCCATAGGGGCATTACTGTGCTAGCAGTGGTACTGTACTACGATGACCTTAGGATGTCTGTCAGTAGCCAATGGCACATATGTTCACAGCAGATGTGGCCTCCCACACACACACCATGTCTGTGAAGATGATCCCTATTAGAGCAGCAATAGTCTACAAATATACCTGCAATACATACATGACATACCCTTGCACTGAGAGGTTGGGACTACTGGGGCTGAGGTTGGGCTCCACTCCATGTACAGGACATATGGTAAACATATAGGTATATATCATTATACATATATCCATATAGATATGTACACATTTACATGTGACAACAGTTGTACACATATGTGCCTGTGTTCCAGACTCTGTCCTACACCCACATACCTGGCTTTGCACATATGACATGCTGTCAGGGTTTGTTATGTAGTGGACTGTGTGTATGTCATGCTGTCATTTCTGCCATCCCTCCACTGCTGTTGTGTCCCCCACACATACTGGGGAGTTGGGGCCATATATATGTGGGCTCCACCTACACAAAACATGTGTGCCCTAATGCACTGCAGAGGGCTGTGTACATAACTGTGGTATATGGCCCAGTAGTAGTGAGTGTAGGGGGGAGTGCACCGTGACTAACCTAGGCTGTAACAACATGTGTGGGTATCTGGGGTAAGCTGCCTTAAGGTATTTGGATGTACATTACCATACAGTCCACCGTGGGTAAATGCAGGCCTACTGCCTCCGGTCATATGGAATGTTCTGTTTGCCAGTGTGATTGTGATGGTGTCAGTTATGCCTTGTTATGTAACAGCTACATCCCATTGTGTCAACTGCGGTTTGTACCCCCTAGGGATTGTGTACAGAGTGTAGATAGTGGCTGCTGACCTATACATCTGCATTACGTACTGTTGATTGTCTGGTATGCTGTGGGCCAGTCTGTCATTACTATTGTACTACTGGAAAGCTTCGGCCTGGACAGCAAAATGTTTCAACCTTTCCAGAGTACTGTATCAGTATAACTGATTCACAGTTGCATTACATTGTTCATGCGGATGTGTCTAAACAGCTATATGACATGGCATATACCGCTGTCATAGTACACGAATATAGCTTTCACATTTATTTATGGGCACCTGTGTGTGGTGTTATACCCTTTGATATCTCTTGGGTATGTGTTGCAGGCTATGAATGTCATTCGTATGGGTGGCTCATACAGTCTGCAGTTGGTAACACATATATATATATATATGCCTGTATCTGCACATATTTGTCTGTGTATATGTATCCTAGGGATGGCCATGTCATGTGTGGTGCTGGTTATGGGATCTGCAACACTTGTTACTATATTACAGGGGGGAAGTGCTTGGCTGGGGGGAGTATATCTATTCATACCAGACATATATTGTGTGGGGCCTCTCAACACCATTAATGTTGCATGAGGACATATATGTTTTTGTTATATCCCCATTGTTATCACCAGATGCCTGTCCGTATACACCTATATATGTACATGTATATATCTGCAGACATATAAATGACCTGCTGTATATATTTACACATGTAGATGTAGACATATATATCCATAGATGTAGGCATTTGCATGTATATATGTTTATATATATTTATATATGTATATATTCCTATAGATAAGCATATACATACATATATTTACTCACACACATACATCTATATGTTGCAATACAGTTTCTGTACTGTTGAATGACTAGGTGGATGATATGTTTGTGGAAACATCAGGGTTATTTATATCAGCAATGGTTAAGTGGTAAATCACTTTGTGTATGGTGTGCAGGGTCCTGGATATGAGCCTTGCAGAGGCAGTTTATTTTGTTACTGCCCAGAACACTCCTGCTTACCCCCATGCTAACCTTTTTAAAAGGAAAGAAAAAAGAGTTGATAGAAAAGTGGTGAAAAAGGGGCACAAAGAGGTTAAGACAGTAGGGGAAATAGCTAGGCATTTGCAGGAAGGGTGTAGGAAAGGTTCATTTCTGCTACAGCAATAGCTGTACATATACACTGAATTTGGAGGTAGATGTGGACCCTCAAATCCCTGGGAGAGGGGTGAGGACAACATAAATGCATTGTGATGCCAATTAGACTGGATTACATGTGTCCAGTGGACACATGTGCGAAATGGACAGCCATGTATGGGGTGAGATTGTTTCATGGGAACATATTGCCCTCCCATTATCTTTTCAGGTGGGAATGGGATGTTGGGGAGGGGTTGTATGTATATTTGGGGAGGGAGGTTGGGTAGGTTAACAGACATGACACACAAGACACATTCAGGGGCAGTATATGACACATGTGGGGAGGTGAACACCTTGATGGGGAGGGGTGTTGGGATATCGGAAGCCCACAAGCCTCTAGTGGTAACAGTGGGACTGAGGTTCCCACCTGTGGGCAGTCACCATGGTGTCACCACAGTGCCATACTCTTGTGAAATATGACTGCAGACCATCCTCCTGCTGACACATGTACACCTGCAACACAAATGGATAACATTATGGAGATAACAATAACTGTTACTGACAGCTGAAATGCATCATAGCTGCATGGCTGCACTACCTGACATATATGCATTACACATTACCCCTGACAACATCTTGCACTGTCATAGATTACAGCACTCTATAACAGTCACTGTGTGCATCAGAACCATATTAGCCTGTCCCTGCATTGATGTTATGGATGACAGGGATGTGGAACAGGTATCATCATATGCACAGGTTGTGTTGCTGGTTTGCCAGAGGCCAAGGGTGGGCCATACATGTGTTACCATGACTGTGGGTGAGGGGTTTGGTTCAATGATTGGGGCATGGTGATGTGGTGTGTGTCAGTATTGGGTCGCCCTAGGTGGGGTTGCATAGTGTGTGGGTATGCATGCACACAGTCCTGCCATGTGGCTGCCCTATACTGGTGTTGTTGGACAGCTGCAGTCCATAACTGGCAGGGTGTGCAGTTCAGTGACTCTGGCATGGACACGCTGACTGTGCCTGCCAGGGGTTACATGGGCTCATGCAGGTGCAGACTTTGAGGTGCTACTCCCCACTGATGATGACAGGTGTCTGCTGGAACCATGTCCTGCCTGGGACTGGCCAGGGCCATGGGCATAAAGCCTGCTGTGGTGTGGTGTGGACAGCACCCCCAGTGGTGTGCTGGGGCTGGTACTGCACTACAGGAGTGGCATGGTGTCCTGGCATGTCCACATTGACCACCAGCTGCTGGTGTTTCTGGCCTACATCCATGCGGATGTCACACCACTCTGACCACATGTTCAAGCACGGATATTCCACAGTCAAGGAGGCCCACCATCACACCCCACCATCTATCCATGACCTCGGTATGTTCATGGAGGGCAGCAGCAATGTCATGGAGGGTACCACTTACAGATGAGAAAGCAGATCTCTGCAGCCTTAGGCCCTGTCTGATGTGTATGTCCATACTTGCCTGTGCCTCCATTATGGCCTGAAACATGATCCTGGTGGTACCAGTTATGGTGCCTCTGCCAGGGGCATGATGACCAGCGGCCCTCCCACGAGCACCATGGTGCATCTGCCGATGTGTTGGCTTGCTGGACATCTGGCTATGCTGACTGTGACCCAACACAGTTGGCATGGACACCACATTTTCCTGGTCACTGGCACCAACCGCCAACTGTCCCTCTGCTATGGCCACGTGTGATGGGGTTTGTAGGGGCACTGTAACACTGTGCGGGCTTAGGGTGGCAAGGAAGGTGATGACACATGTAGGTGCAGTGTCAGCCTCTGACAACCTCACCTGTGCCTCAACAGTACCATCATCATCATCAGTGTCTGTACGGACACTTACCTCAGTGTGCATGCAGGAAGGACCCTGACCCACCTCGCCACCTGTGGGGGAAACAAACACTTTAAGACCTGTACAGCATTGCATAACAGTACGCACATTTACACACACAGATTCGCAGTCACACACACACACACACACACACACACACACACACACACACACACACACACACACACACACACATACTCCCACACACACTGACAGTCCACCTTACTACCTCCCTTGCCCTGGGTTTACAGACAGTCCCACATTCTGTTACAGATATTCCCCATCCTGCATGGCACTTGCTAACATACACTTATTAATACTACCCATTAACATATCATAACTCTCCATGCCTACACGTGTGATCACAACACATGACCTGTTACTCTATCACCACCCTGACTTTGGTGGAGTAGGATGTACATGGCCTCACTGCTGTCATCCAGTAATACCCTGTTTATGTCCAGTCATGGTGTACATGGCCCCTATATGGTTGGGGCCGCTACATTCACTACATATATCACACACCGGAGCCTCATACTACAGTCTTGATCAGTCCATGCCACATCTGCTGCACAGTCAACCCATCATGCGGACAACAGTAATACCTGGATACACTCACTGATGTGGTCTGGTAATTACCCATTGCATTAGGAGTGCTGCATATGTGGGTAGCTGGTTATCTATCTGCTGTTGGCATTATAATGTGCATACCTGGTATGTACTTTCCCTCCCAATGCATGTTCTGTGCTACAGACCTTGTTATGCTATCAGCTGTCTTGTGTTCACATATCAGCCAGGTTGTCCTAGTGTCTCATGTGTCACTACATCTACAGCACAATCCCAAGAAGAAGTACTGCCATGTGATTAATCCCAATATCACCTGTGCATACATGGACACCCGCACAGACACACATGTACACACGCATCAGACATGCATTGACCACACTCCACCAGATTGCACTTACACACACATTCAACACACACACACACACACCCACACACACACCCCCCCACACACACACAGACCTACATGTGGGGTTGCACACCTTTTGTAGACACAGTCCTTCCATTACCCTTCTGCCAGCATGCATTACATCTGGTGCTTAACAGCATGCAGTGCAACTATAGTGACCTCATGACAGCAGCAGTATACATGTGTCTGATGCATGGGCTATGTTGGTAGGTGATGGCCCTTCCCCTTGTTAACACTGCACCGATGTACGAAGTGTTATTGTCGGCCTGTTCTGCACCCTGCCTTGTACTGTCCACCATACCACACTGGTGTACAAACCATTGCTGCTTATGTAGTACTGTGTCGGTTATGTCAGCTCCAATGCCCACAGGCCCTATGTGTTACTGCACCTCATACCTGGGATGATATGTGAATGGATATAAATTGTGAATGCCTGATGTCTGCTTTACAGATCACAACATCAACAGTGCATGTATGACCAGTACAGGACTATTACACTGACATCCACCAGACCTTACCATGGCTGTGGGGGGTGCCCTACACATGTCTCAGAACTCTGCATGGTTGCAAAGTCTACTCATGTGCACATCCCTTGGAGTGCACACACTGCTGTCACTATTGCTGTGGGGTCAGGGTTATGTCTGCCACAGTTACATAACCTGATTGTGTGCAGTCACAGCCATGAGGGTGTTGTTTCACACATGTCCGTACTGTAGGCCATGTGTCCTGCCATACTTTCCATCCCTGTGGACACATTCCACAATGACAGGATGTTGCTTGTCTTGCATGTGTCTCTTGTACCTTTACAATACCCCAGCATGGTCACTACTGTGAAGCAGTGCATTTCACAACAAAAAAACGTGAACATGTACAGCATGTAGTATGGGTAGGTGTGTTGGATGTGTACATGGAATATCCCATACCCATTACATGCACAGTGTCTTGTCATGCATGAACATGAACCATACTCACCGGCTACAGGCAGCTGCTGTGGTGGTATCCTGGAGGAACCTACATAAGAGTGTGAGAATGTTTTGTCAGTGGCCACAGCTGTGGCATTTGTAAAGGGTCTGCCAGTTGCTGGTGCTGCAGGTGGCAGGTGTCACAAGGCTCCCGAGTAGCTCCTCCACATGGGTGAAGGGTGGATGGATGGCTTGCCCCCCCTTGTTGTAAGGTGGTCTCCCTGTACAGCAGCTGCACACTGACGTACATGGCGAAGTAGGTCGCTGAAATGATGCTGGACCTGCTCATAGCTGCGGTTATGCAGTCTGACATCATTGACCCTGTAGACTAGTTTGTTTCACAGGGCAGTCCTCTCCTGCTGATCATGGGCTGTCCATCCAAACAGCTGTTCATAGTGCTGTACCAAATGTGAAACTATGACCTCTGTCTCGGCAGCACTGTAGGCTGGTAGATGGATGTAGGACATCCTCCCTGGAAGACATAAAGATGGAAACAGGCCAGTGTAACTCATACAGCAGGGTTACCATAGTTCTTAATACACATCTTTGTCTCCCCCACCATATCACCTACAACAAACCGTTCACAGAATGCAAATGGTATGTCGGCTGCTTACCTATCATTGGGACATATGTTGTATTGTACCAAGCTTTGTTGCTATGTGTTTGTGCCATGCTTTGTGCTTTGTGTTTGTAGCCATGGTCCCTGTGGGGACACTGTCTCTGCTGACCTGTTACAGACTATGTCACCTGCATACCATTGCTAGTGGCACTATATATATATATATATATATATATATATATATATATATATATATATATATATATATATATAGTTTTTTTTTTATGTATATGTGTAGATATATCTTGTGGGTGTTTATATACCTACATCTATATGACTGTGTATATCTGTAGACATAACTGTCTAATTATATATCACACAGATATGTATCTATATGTGGGGAGCATACAGACATCTGGTTCACATTCTGTAACTGTCTTTCATTCACAGCTGCACTGTTCTGCCTTACTGCAACACAGCCAGGTGTCACATATGAACACAGACTAACATTAGGGTGGTATATATGGTGAGAGATTGCTGGTAAGCATATTATACACCTATGGCATTTGTGCTTTCTGTGTTACACATTAACATGACTATCCTGCATGTGGTGTGCTCTGACACCCATGTGTCTATCATGACAGCAGTACTTACACCACCAGCTATTGCCCACACTAACATACCACTGCCTACAGGGATAGACAGTATCGTCCAAAGCAGTTGTTTAGCAAAACTGCATTACAGGGACAACTACAAATGGCATATATAAACATCCCAAATCATATTTCCTATTATTCTATACCACATACTAGTTTCAATTTCCTACATATATGTTTTACATACCTGTCATTTTTTTCCGTTGTTGTTTAAGGTTTACTTTATTTTCTTCTTTTCTGTGTGTGTGTGTGTGTGTGTGTGTGTGTGTGTGTGTGTGTGTGTGTGTGTGTGTGTGTGTGTGAGTTTGTGTGTGTGTGTGTGTGTGTGTGTGTGTGTGTGTGTGTGTGTGTGTGCGTCTCTCTCTCTCTCTCTCTCTCCACTAGAGTGATTGAGCTGGTTTAAATGGATTACAGCATGGCTTTTGTAAGTGATGCACAGTATCAGGTGATGGGCTGTGCACCAATCAGTGTGCAACAGTTGCTAATTGCAAGCAGCCTGCTGTGTAGTACTTCAGATAACCACTGTCATAGCAACCCAGTACTATAAAATACTGACTCATGTGGGCATTGTCCCTTAACCTTTCCAATATGGAGGACATCCTTCCTGTATGTGGGCAGCAGAGTTACAGGCAGCAGGTTGCATTTCTTCTTACAGCAGGAATTGCAGACAAAGGCCAATTACACATTCACATAAGGCTCCAGACCTACAGACAGAATGAGTAGTGTTCTTATGTGCATTGTATATTACTGGTCTTGCAGTGTTTGTGTGTACATAGTTGCTTAGGATGGAATGCAGTATGTCTGCATAGCTCTCAACTGTGGGCCTATCCACATGATGACCAGTGGATTGTCTGGATGGTTTGGTCTGTGCACTACACAGGTCTTGCTCTACATATATCACTGGCAGTCTGCCTGTTGCATGTTATCAGTACATGGCTACATCCATTTGTGTTTCTGAAGTCGTATTCCTGCATAAGGGTATATTGCAACAAATCATGTAACACCAGCAATTTCCAGGATGTGTAACAGCAATATTGCAAGTATGGCCCTGTGTGCCTGCCTCTGGCTTACACATATATGGCAGGCTTTGTCCTGCTGTGATACAGTTAGGGGTGGTTGGATAATGACCTATCATTATTTACTGCTAGCATTCCTGCTACCATCCCAGTCATATAGTGGACTCCCACAAAATATGTTGGTCAGGTCCAGACTTGTGACCGATACATTGACATTAACACAACTATTACATTCCCCCCTAGTGTTTGACTACAAGGTGTAATTGGAGGCTGCTGAAATACATCAGTAATTGTTGCTTGTTACCTATCTTGAAGGCAAATCCTTTGTCTATTGTACAAATTGAAGGCCTTGGCCTGGACAGCATAGTATGTTATATATCCACATTGCTTGCATCTACAGTTTTGTGTGGGACTTGCATTCATCACTGATTACATATGCCAGACTTCATGTGCTGTAAGTAATGGCATACATTATTGTATAGTACACATATAAAGGTTTTCTCTGTATGCATACTGATGTGTTGTGTCATGTCCTTTGAATTGTGAGTGAGCATATGTTTAACGTAAGTATTCTCATTTGTGGGAATGGTTGCCATACTACACATTTCACAGGTACCAGTTACAGGGCTTGTGGCTGAGGGATTTACTTTGCACCCAGTACTTGCACACTACTCCTACATATGTATGGCTACTAATACCTTTTGTGTGTGTATATGTGTATGTACCTATATATATATATATATATATATATATATATATATATATATATATATATATATATATATATATATATATATATATATATATATATATATATATATATATATATATATATATATATATATATACATATATATATATATATATATATATATATTTGTACATACCTGAACATATTTGTCAATGTATAGATGTATTTGCATATCTGAACCAGTGTGATGTGTACCCCTTCCACATTGTACATTCCCTACGTTAGAATGACTTTTCTGCATGTTATGTTATAGATATCGCCCTGACATTTGCAGGTGAATTGGCTTACTGTGAAACATTGTGGCTGTGTCATGGAGGGTCCTGTAGCCAAAAACTGCATGTGCTGGGTATTGGATTGAACAGCATATTTGTTAGAGCTGTGGGGGGGGGGGGTAATATAGTACTAATTACCAGGTATCCCTCATTTGGGACTCCACCCACATTAACAGTGCATATGGTCTGTTATGTTGTAGTGAGGGGTTCAGGATTTTGTTCCCATGTAGTAATGCTATACACAGTTATATATATATATATATATATATATATATATATATATAGAGAGAGAGAGAGAGAGAGAGAGCTGTCTATCTGTCTACATTTCCAGATATATATCTGTCCATATATCCATGTATGTTCGTATCATATTTTTGACCTGTACCTCATTCTGTTATGAATTGACATGGATGATCACAGGATTGTAGTCAGTAGCTAGTGCCAATACATTTATGTTTCAGACTTCATCTCCTTCAAGATATGTGTTCTAATACATATCACTGTGTGACTAGCAACATTTTATGTGTCTTAGAACAGTATTTGACATGTATCCCTACTTGTACCCACATTTTGGCACACTTTTTCCAGAATTCTTGCATTAAGTCATTGTGTGGTATGATATTACTACATTTCCTGTACTGTTGATTGCTTGTGCTGGATGATATGTTTGTGAAAACATCAGGTTATGTATATCTGTCATGGTTTAATGGTAGATCACTTTGTGTATGGAGTACAGGGTCGTGGGTTAGAGCCTTGGAGATGCATTTTATTTTAGTGCTGGGCAGAACAAGGGGCGTTGGCTACAGAGAGATTAAGGCACTTTTATGCAGTTGTCAGCGGGTTTGCGTGGGTTTGTGCGACGGTAAGCACTGCTAACCTCCATTTATGGTTTTGTACTGTTAGTTAGCTTCTGATTTCTCAACCTGTGTAGGCATAGCTTACCCCAGCTCAAGCCCACACAAACCCACTTACTGCTGCTTAAAAGTGCTGTCTGCCACTCGCCCCTGCACTAATTTCTTTAAAATAAAAGATAAAGGGGTTGATAGGAAAGTGGTGAAAAATGGGGCACAAAGAGGGAAAGACAGTAGGGAGAATAGCTAGGCATGTGCAGGACAGGTATAGGAAAGGTCCATAGTTGCCCATTTCTTCTACAGTGACAGCTGTGCATATATACTATATTTGCAGGTATATTTGGACCCAAAAACCCCTGGGAGAGGAGTGAGGATAGCATATATTCATTGTGATGCTAAATAGACCAGATTTCATGTGTCCAGTGGACACATGTCCAAAACGGACAGCTATGTATGGGGCAAGATTTTGTTGTGGGAACAGATTGCCCTTTCTTTATTTTTCAGGTGAGCGTGGGATGTTGCGGAGGAGTAGAAGGTATATTTGGGGAGGGAGGTTGGGTAGGTTAACAAACAAGACACATAAGATGCATACAGGGCCGGTATATGACACATGTGGAGCGGTAAACACCTTGGACATGGGGATGTTTGAAAGTAGCAGGCCCATGAGCCCCCAACTGGAAACAGTGGGACTGAGGTCCCCACCCATAGGCAGTCACCACTGCACCTTCACGGCCCCAAAGGTGGCTGTGCTGGGGGTTGTGTAGGAGGGGCAGGCTCACCCTCTAATAGTACCACTCGGCCCTCAAGCTGGCATAGCCACTCTCAATACTCCTAATCGAGCTCCCTCCACACCACGGCCTGGATCTGTTGACAGGTAACAAGTTCCCTTCTGTGCCCGCTCTGAGGGGGGGGGGCAAGCCCCATCCCCTGCAGCGGTCCCTCCCAAAGGTGGTGCAGGGCCCACGGAGGAAGAGGTCCCAGGCTGGGTCCCAGATATGCTAGTGCCCATTGCCATGGCCAGCTGAGGTGGGACAGGTGGGTCCGCTGAGACCAGCTTTCCCATATGAGCTGTGCTGTCACCAGATTATGGCAGACATGGGTTAGTAGCAGTCAACAGCATTCAGGATTAGTTATAACAACATGCATAGGTATTCCCATTAACCCAACACACCAGATTTAACACAGTTACAGAGCAAGCAGAACACACGCATATATGGAACAACAGTGGCCATTACAAGAGCATGTAGGTGTCATTGATTGCAACAGGCCACCAATATGGGTGTATTTTAACATGGCACATGCATAGAAACAAATGTGAATATGTATAACCCATTAGGACATATGTCGCAACAAATGTTTGGAGTGTACACATATGAGTTGAGGAGTGTCATTGGGTTATTTCGCGCATATGGTAGGGATGAGAGAAAGTTCAGTTAACAACTGATATATCCTTGTAGTTTTCACAACATTCCTAATCACTGCAGTGATCTTTCCCTTACAAGTATTATTACACTCCCCAATGGCCTTATATTGTACACTGGTATGTTTATAGATTATTATATATGTGACCTGTGTCTTACATACAGGCATGACAAGATGTAGGTGTTAATGCAACATATGTTGTGTATTGCTGTCATACACTTTGGGTGAGGTGCTACAATGACAGGTTTGTTTTAATGTTCATTCTATGATGATGTACATATTTGACTTTCAATTATATGTCATTAACACCTGCCTACATTTCTAGGTTCCTCACACTGTATTTTTCAGAGGGACAGGGTGGGCCATTTATCTGGACATGCTGGACAGACTTGAACAGTTGTGGGGTATGAATATGCATACAACTGTTATGCAACAGTTCAACTACATATGACAGAAGAGTACACAGAAGCACTCCAGGGGTTATCTCTTTATTCACAGAATATTATACATTTATTCCTACTTGTACGACACTTTCTAAGGCTCTTATAGTTATTTTTTATGACAGTACAAGCAGAGAAATACTAACCTGACACGCGACACAGCCTTTTCAACCTAGCATCATAGGCTTGCTGGTTCACACTCACTCATCTGCAGATATCAGAGCTATACAGTGATATGTAGCCATACCTATACATAGTATAAACAAGCTATGCAATTCTTAACTACTTAGTAGAATGAGTACTTACTCACTATTGGGGCCCATCTGCCAAGACTGCTGGATCCACTGTTCCAGTACATCCTCCCTCTGCTGCTTCAGGTCAGCATGGTGGTGCTTGACCTGCTCACCAGCCCGGGGAATACTTGTGGCACTGGTGAGGTCACGGGCGAGATTGTCCCAGGCCTCCATTTTATACTGTGAGCCCTGGTACTAGCCCAGCAGTGGTCTCTCCTCATGGTGCTGTACCAGGAGCCATACCATGAGTTTTGACTCCTGCATGCCACAGCGCTGCACTCGAGTGCCTTCACCCACACCAGCCATTCTGCCTGCAGTAGGAAGCTACAATCACTTATGGAACATATTCCCACCTGTATGGTTTATATACGGCCAAATACTATTATTTTAACCAACATATCATTGGTCTGTTTTATCACTAAGTTTGGAAACTTTCTTTACAGATCAAATTATGGTTTAGTGGTATTTTCCTTAAAAACATAAAAACTATAATCCCATGTACAATATCTGTACACTTTGGGATTTCTTCAGTTGTGATTACCCCAATATCAATGTCATCCTCACAGCACTATTTGATAAATCTGTAAGTGCCCTATCATATCAGCCATTGAGCATTTCAGTAAAGTATATACTTTCCTATGCAGTATAAATAATGTTCATACTTAATACAAAAACAATGTGAGATTTAAGAAAACATAAAAAGCACACTGCAAGACAACACTTGCAAGGTACTTTGTTAAAACAATAAAATACACATTGCACACAAGCTTTTGTTGCAACATGGACACTTTCTAAAGTAAAAAAAAATACAACTATACTACCATGCTATTAAGCAGATGGTGTCAGTCACATTACTTTAATGATGTAAACATCTTAATTTGAAATTTGGCTTAATGTTTAAAAATCCAGACAATTTTATGGTCTGTCTGCTGTAAAATGGGTTAATCATTAGTAATGTCAGTATTTGGAGTGAGTTGCTAAGGGCCAGATTCCAAAAGTGTTCATCCCTCAGTGTAAGTAACTTACTTTGTTATAAGGCCTGTCTATAAACAGGCTTACACTGCGGCTAACACTAAAACCAGATATCTGAACCTTTGTCAGCAGTTAAACAGAATATGATGAAGATGCAGATTCATCACCTAGTACCTCCTCATTCTCCTGAATAAACTTCCTCTGCAGGTTAAGCAATGAGATTCAATATTTTCTTTCAGGTTAAACTTGGATGGCTATGATGAGTATTCTCAAATATACCCTTAGTTTAATTAAAGCTTGAGGATGACTATTAGCAAGGTGTACATGGTCATTAGACTAAAATAGCCTTGAAATTCTCTTAAATCCGTTGAAACCTATTAGACTGTAAACTTGTAACTGAAGCTACAAATGCATACTAAGCCAATGAAGCTGCAGTCACACATTTTAGTGAGGGATCAGCAGTTCTGTATATTCACAAATTCACAAAGTCTCTGCATGTAGCAGCAATTATAATGATTTATTTCTTCTATAGCAAGATATGTACACTAGTTATGGGTGAGCTCTGGTTTCTTCTTCTCGGTTCTTTCCTCCAGTTTAATTTTCCTTTTTAATTTCTTCAAGTCTTTTGGATTTCTAATACCATTATGGGAATGACCCCATTCCTATGTCAAAGTATGATTAACATTCATGAAATTAGTATTGTTTCAGTCTTTGATGTTTGCCAGAAGTGCTTTTCACAGCACCCACAATGTGTCCAGTAATGACTCTTTCTGCAATACTATGGAGTTACATGTATCGGTAACATATCCAAGTACAACTGTAAATTTTTTTTAATAAGACCTGCTACTCCTACTACAATTAGAACTGTCTGGGTATCTTTCTTCCACATTGCCCTCATTTCTGCCTCCAAATCCTGGTATTTTATGACTTTGTATCGCTCTGTGTAAGACACTGTAGTCACTGGGTGTAGCATTTTCAATGATCAATGCTACTATTGTCTTCTTTTCACGGACTACTATATCTGGTTTTCTTGCATCTATTTTTGAATGGTTGGCAATGTGTTCATCATTTTATATGATGCTTTCTGGCTTATATTTCCAATGCTACTTCAATATTATAATATTTGCACAGTCCCCAATGCAACAGTCTTGCCACGTTATTATGCCTTTCAGTATAAAGTCCATATGCCAATGTGTGACTGTTTTGAATTCTGCTTTACAAAACCTACATTTGTCCGATTCTCCCATATGTTCAATGGACTTTGCCAACTAACATGTACATAGTCTACTATCTTGTGCAGCCAGTATTAATCTTTCATCTTTTGGTTTAAATTCTCCTCTCCTTAACCATTCTTGCATTCAGTCCTGATCAACATTAGGTTGTTCCAAGAGCTCTTTGTATTTGAATCTGTATTTACTCATATTCTCCACTTCATGTCTTCTCATCTGATTCTTCACCTAATATTCTTTCTTTTGTTTTTTTTTTTTTGGCACATTCAGTTTCTGCCTGATTTTTATCTGCTTTTGGTTTGATTGCATTCCCACTTGACACTGATATGCTTCTGCTAAACTAAGCAGGGAGGTCATCTTAGACTTATTATCCTCATGTTTTAAAACTTTCACTACATTTGGGTCTTGTGAGGTCAGTAGATATGTATGCTGTCTTACACTTGCAGATCTATACATGTAATCGATTGTAAGGAAGCTCATACCTCCTTCAGAACAGGGAACATATAATCTTGGTATACTCTGATTTTTACAAATCATTTGATAAGCATGAAGCATCCTTCTTGTTTTCATGTCCAACTGATCCAACACCTTTTGGGTCCAATCAGTCACTCCAAAACTATAAGATAGGACAAGAAGAGTAAATTTGTTTATAGCCTGGACTTTGTTCCTAGATGTCAGCACTGTTTTCAGCATTAATTTTAGCACTCTAAAATATTCCTTACTAAGTTTTATCATTTGTTCGTGTTTTATTGTTGATCCTTCATCAATTCCTAAATATTTATGCATTCTGGGGGGATTCAATAAAGTCTGCACAGTCATTTTTCACCAAGTGTGAATCATGACACAAAACGTTTTAGATTCAATAAACTCTGTGTAGTGGCACACGCTCATGTGCAAACACAGAAAATTCTGTGGCATGCAAATTACAGCATAAGTATCTGAATTATATGCAAGTGAAGCAAACAATCATTGGAGAGCAATTCAACAAGCTATAAAGAAACCATGTAGATTCCATGCTCGTGTTGCCCATGTATTCGAAATTTTTTCTAATACAACCATGGAAAGGAGTCTACACAGAAACAAGAACAAGTATAACTTAGTAAATTTGTACAGAATTGACCTTAACATGTAACAGCAGACACATTATTACATTATTAGACAGGGTAGATGCTACAAAAGTAGAGTACCAGTAGCAACAATCCTTTTTAAGTGCCAAAACATACATGCAGCTTCGCTCCCCCACTCCCAGATGAAGAATATACCCATAACTGATGTAGACAACTAAATTTGTAAGCCCCATGAAGCAGACAATTCATACTGTCATGTAAGCATATGCAGTATGTAGCTTATGGAATACAGTCAAATTTTATCAAATATTGTATTCCTCTGTGCAGATATATAGCAAAGTATTACTCTTCCTTGTGTTTACAACATTAGGCTCACCTTCACTTTCCCTGCCTGCACAGTTACCAACCATGTAGATTCAGGGTTGTCAGCAAACCGAAGACGTAAAAAATTGTAGTCATGTAGGGATGTTCACTTCAGGTAAGCACTTCCACAGTGTTTTTTTTTTTTCAGTGGATGGCAACAGTGAATGATGATATCAGGAGGTGTGTTAGGTTACACTTACAGAGGTATACATGTAGGTCTGTGAAGGGTGAAAGTGCAAGTAAGTAGTGCACAACTCACACTTTTTGGTTCATCCTCTTTATTTTTTGTTTAAATGTGTCATCTATAGTATGTCTGCTTTAAGCTATTTTTTAATTATTTTTGTCATTGTTTGGGAGATATGGCGCTTAGCTCAGTCATGGAAAATGGAAGAATGAAAGGCAGGTTTCTCTAAGCTTGACATGTAGCTATTCCTCAGGCAGTACGTGCATGCATATTGCCAAAATACAGATGATCCTGGGTTCTAGTACAGGGTGTGCAAACTTTAAAAAACTTTCTGTGCCCCATGTTTGTATGATATCATGGGAATGGAGGAAAGTAATAACAATATTGCCTGTGTTTACCTTATTAACACACTCAAGTTAAGCAGCAGGTGTGCTTCATAGGTGCCAATTTTAGATTTTCAGCTAGGTTTAGTCATTCAACTAGCTATAAAGCATCCATGTAGCCTCCATTTTGACACAACATTAAGGGCTGCTGCAGCTTTGCTCCATATGTGTGAGCTAAATGCTAAAGCCAGTGCTGCTGGTACTGGTGACAATAGGCCTAGGCTGAGAAGGAGAAGAGTGTTCACACCCAGGGTAACTTTTCAGATGCTACATGACCTGGAGATTGTAGAGCATTACAGTGTGGACAGGTATACATTACAAGAACTCTGTGAGCTCTGCTGTTCTCAACTCAGAGCCAGAGCCAACTAAGGGGAACCATACCAGTGGAAACTAAGGTATGTGTAGCCTTTAGCTGCAGGTACCTGCAGCTAAGGAATGTGTAGTCCTTAGCTGCAGGTACCTTTCAATGACCAAATGGGAACATGATGGGTGTGTCACAGGAATCAGCATCCAGGATCCTCCACCAATTCCTGGATGCTATACTCATAAAGCCAGTTAGCACATATGTTTTCCACATACTTCATCGGAGAAGGCCAGCCATATGCAACAGTCCTACCATGTAGCGCATTATCCTGAAGTACTTGGTACCATAGATTGCATTCATATACACAATAAGGCACCATCTGGTGATCAGGGTATAATCTACATTAATTGCAATGGATTCTACTCCATAAACTGCCAAGTCATGTGTAATGCCCAGGGAATTATCTTGAATGTGTATGCTGGCAACTGTGGCAGTTATCATGACTCCCATATCTGACACATATCACAGTTGTACCAGATGTTTGCTAGGGGGGGACATCCAACAGGGGCATTTACTTGGGGATGCTGGCTATGCACTGGGACTGTGGCTGATGATACCCATCAGAAGTGCACACAGCCAGAGAATAATGCCATAATGAGACACATTCTCAAACCAGAAACATCATAGAGTGTGGTTGGGCTACTGAAGTCATATTTTCTGTGCCTAGATACATTTGTTGGAGCCCTACAGTATAATCCATGGACATGTATACAAATCTTCATAGTATGCGCTATGCTGCATAATCTGATCCTGCAGAAACAGCTGCAGCAGGATCAGCAACAGGATGGGACACACATCCCTCCACCAATGCCTAGGTCACCAGAGCCACAGTCAGAAGAGGACTCTTAGAGGGAGCCACCTGCTGCTGTGGCTGGAGGCAGATGTAGGCATGCTCAGTATGCCTTTGCTTTGGCTAAGAGACAGAACATAACACATTCACTGACCATCTAGGTGCCTCATACCTTTCTCCTACTCACATACATATAGTAAAACTGATGCCAGTCAACTCATACAACCATTACCTCCCCTATGTATTGGCTGTGTAATGCTTGCACCAGAGTTAGTGCTGAACTAAAACTGTGTCAATTGCTGCATTTGCAAGGTAAGTCTTGAACCTAGAGTGTATTCTTTAATAATATTATGGCATATCATTGTATTTATTAACTTGGTACAGTATTCAAGTAAATAGTGGTGGGTTTGTACAGAACGTCCCTTAACATGTGACAGCAGAGACTTTTTTTACTTATATGTGTCCATTAGTAAGTAGTAGGCCTCAGGAATCAAAGATTCACACAGTTGTACCTCTCAAAAGTACTGATGAGCAGTGCATGCTCTCAGTTTAGCTCCATGTCTTTGTACTGGTAAATCATTAAGGAGAGGTTAGAAATTAATGATACACATTGCAGTTTCAGACTTCACAACCCTTCACAAAATCAAACAACAGGCTAGATGCAGAACAAGGAGAGTAACAAGAGCATCATATCATTGTTTCTGCCATGGCAGTAACCCACCTTTCCTTCTACCAAACGAACAGGCCATGCTTGTTTGTGACATAACTAACTGAGCTTTGTCAACCCCCAAAAGAGTAGTGTACCTTTGTTTGTGCCATAACAATAACTAATCTATGCTACCCCCAAAAGAACAGCATATGTTTGCATGTGCCATTCAACCTTGCCTTTAGTTGTTGGCAAATACATATCATATTACTCCCCCAGTTAATATCCTCACACAATTTGAGGCCAAAGATATTGAATGGCTTGCACACTGCATGTCTCACACTACTGGTCAGATAATTGATGAATTACCAAGAAACATAGAAATGTAAGACACATCTGTATGTTTGCAAGCATAATCATAACAGAGTATATCATCAGTGAGTTCAGTACATCCACATATAATAATGATAATCAAATGTACAAATAGCTGATGGTTTGATAGCAATGTACATTCGGTTGCAGTTTGTTGTGTGAAGATTGACATCAGTCCTTTGCTGCAAAGCTGTTTCTTTGGCAAAGGGGAATAAGACATCTTTGCTGTTTTCTGAAGATGTATTGGTGTGAGAGTCCAAATCTCACACTATGTAGAAATATCTCAAGTGTAGTATTATGTTTTACCGTGTATAACATACATTGATTTTCCTCATTTCATGTATTTCTCCTTTTTTCAGTTACTTATTCCTTTTACTTTTACCAGACAACAAATAAATTACAGGTTCGGATGTGCTCATTTGGTTTGTGTGAAGCACTGCATTAAGGAAACAGGAAAAAAACAGACCAACTAGGAAGCAGACAGCCACAAATATAAACTGGATATATTTAATTAATGCTCTTGGGCATAGCAAGAACAAGTCCTGGAGTACAGATGGAACTATCGGATGTTTGTAATGCAGTTCACACACAGCTTACCTATGTGGAAACAAGTGTATCTCACATGTGTGTACACTTTGTTCTCCATCGCACAAACCAGCTGCTCACAGTGGTATGGGCTGTACATAGCATGCTTCATTATTGGTGTTTATTTACCATTTCCTTTGTCTGACATAAAACTACATGAGGAAACATTACAAACTAAGGGCCTGATCTAGCTATACACCATATATTTATAATATTTGAGTTGTCCTCCCCATACCACCAACCACTACAACATTGGGGTCTCAGTACTTTTTCCACACATATATCAACCATACCACAGAGTATAATATAATAATACTGTGTTTTCCATTATGAACAATGCCAGTTGGTGGTGCACACTGTGATGGGTTCCTACTCTAGTCAGGAATCAAGGAGACTTAATCCTTACCATTGACTTCAGTGAGGGATGACCACTAAGAGCAAAGATGGATTCACACAATATTTTCAGATGCAGCTTCCTGCACCAAGCAAATTTCCCTTAAGAGCACACAGGAAGCACACTCCAGACCTGGATCTGGACTCTCTTTCTCTCTCCAGGCCCATACAGAACATCCCACTGACCACTATAGAGCTTGTTGTCCCTGTTCCTAGTAGCTGATGCAAACACTTGGATATTTGAATTTTACACACCTGGGAAAACCTGGCACATATTTACTAGCTGTGTCCCTTTCTGCCCAGACTCTGAAGTAATCATGCTGCCACCAGTCAGCTACCCTAAGACTGTTACAAAGGGTACCCAATTATACTATGTAAAATTGGTACTAATACAAATGGCAGAGTGTGACCAAATTAGCAAAGCTTTCAGGAGTGGTCACAGTGTCACTAAAAAAGCATATGTATCATCAAAATGTTAAAAACATACTCTAAAGGACCAACCACAAATGAAAGGTATTAAAATATTTAATGATAAATAATAAAACAGGAAACAGGAGAATGCTGAATACAATAAACTGAGTTTCAACCAAAGCGATATAAAATAATACAGTTGGATTGTTTTTCACATAAGCAGAAAATAATATTAAAATATTCTCACTAAATGTCCATGACTAACTAAAGAATTACTGCTTACTAAAGCAAAGCAAGCTGATGTGTGCTGAGTGTATTACAAGAGCAAAAGCCAGGTGATATCAATCTCTGTTTGTGTGGATATGTTACATATATATCCTGTCAGAAATGTTTGCTGTAAAATTCTGTGCTGCTGCAAGAGTTTGAAAGAACCCAGATGCTGGTTAGAGGATGACATTACCTCTGGTCACCTGATAGTGGTACAATACACACACAGAGTTTGTTAAGATATGTGGCAGCATCTGAATAGTATAACACAATTTCAAACTTTCTACCCTTCCAACATTCTCTGATAACACATACAGATTTGATCAGTTACAATACAATCTGATATACATGCATACATTCTTTCTGCCCAGCAGGACTTACTGCTGAGACATTTTTAGCACAAGTAACTTTACAAATATATTTTAACTCAAACATCTGCATACATCAGTGTGTTAATCCACTAACATACAATTCTTTACAAAACTCCAGCTAGCTATTCTGGCATTTGTACACATGCACTGCCCTACTCACCCTGGCAGAGATGGCACTACCTCATAACATCACACTTACAAACTCACTCTGCTAAACTCAAACATACAACTAATAACAGTACTTGTGTTGCTACACAGCTAGGCTTCTTAACATCCTACTGCTATTAGTGCTATTAGGCTACTAATCTCATATAACACTATGAAGCTATGTGTCTAGGCAGGCCTCCCAAGCTACTGTGCACCACATGGCCTGTTGATATCATCTACTATAAGAGCATCTGCACTCTTATATAAATTAGACTTGTGTCCTTGTGCATGCATTAATATTATGTTTTGTAGTCTGTGCACATAGATAGGTAGGGGTTCTATTCTCACTGCAGTCAACTGTGTGTGTGTGTGTGTGTGTGTGTGTGTGTGTGTGTGTGTGTGTGTGTGTGTGTGTGTGTGTGTGTGTGTGTATGTCTAGTCAGCAGAGGAGACATGGTATCCTACAGTTATTTCTCCAAGAGCATGGACTGCCAATATTTTGATACTTAACCAACCCTACACATCCACTTTATGCAGCCCTCTCAACCTATTTCTCCCACATGGCCTGCTGATGTCATTTACTATAAGTTCACCTGCACTCCAATAAAAATCAGACTTGTGCTGTGGAACTTGAGTTACGTACTGTGTTCTGTCATCTGTGTACCAAGATAGGTATGGGTTTTCTTCTCCCTGAAGTCAACTGTGTGCATGTGTCTGTTAGCTGTTGCTTATAATTACCAAGAGCCTATTATACCAGAATGTGGGACACATATTCTCTAACATAAACCGCTGATGTCATCAGCTATAAACTGTTGTCTGAGACACTCCAAGTCAAAATAGAGCTGTTGCGCTTGTGTAAAGTATTGTGTTTTGTAGTCTCTGTACTTAGATAGGTAGGGGTTCTATTCTTACTGCAGTCAACTTTGTGTGTGTCTATTAGCTGTTGCTTGACATTACTCAGAGCCATTTACACCAGCACATGGGACACTTATTCTGTCTTTAACAGACACTGCTGATGTCATCAGCTGCATGATAGTTTTATATCTACAGTAATCCCAACAAACCATGCTTAGACAGTGGTCTGGAGGCCAGGCAGATGTGACCTCACCCTGTATCACAAAGATTACAGTGACATGGCTTTTAATCTATTCCCATACATCATGGAATGGTTTGTAGCCTCTGTGTTATGTTGATGGGAAAGGCCTTTGTTCTATGCAGCTACTGAATGTGTCTGGTGAGGGCAATGCAAAATAGATCATTATACTATTTTACTGTTATAATCAGGTTTCATTACTGTGCTGTCACACAATACTAATATCTGAATATGATGGTGTGACGTATAATGTGCACCATATGTTTGTACTGGTAAATCCTTAAAGAAAGAAGTTAAACATTAATGATACACATTGTAGTTTCTTACTTCTCAACCTTCAAAGGTAAATTCAGCATAAGGTTGTGACATATCAATGCTATAAACTGTCGAACTTTTCAAGGAAAATATATGTTCACAGTGCAATGACCACTTCAACAACACAAATGCAGATATACTAAGGCATTTGTATCCTTGAATCCAAAAGACAGGCAGACAACAGAGATATGGCACAGTTATCATCACTTGCAGACAATGTTGTTGGGGCATAGGGGGCAGGAAGCCTAAGCTGACACACAAGATCAGTGAGTGTGTGTGAGTAAGAAAGAGAAGGCAAATATATATATATATATATATATATATATATATACATATATATATATATATATATATATATATATATATATATATATATCTATATATATAAAAATATATATATATATATATATATATATAGATATATATATATATATATATAAACAACAAATGGCCAGTGAGACAAAATGAGTAACTGTGGTGTGTGTATCTGTGGGGTTTTCCAGATGAAATAGTTGTTTGAGTGTATGCTTGACCACAGCCAAGCTCTGTGCTCACTCTACATCATAGTCTATTTGACAGGTGTGAACCATACATGGTAAAGGTGGCAGTTCAACGTTGGCATCCCTGACCAGGAAACCTGGCTCTGACAGGAGTTGCACTGGCATGTTGACATCCATGACCACTGTCAGAAGGATTGCTTCTACCTGAATATGACTCATGTCTGCTGGACTAGCTCCCTTAATGGGGACACCTATGGGCATGCCCCCATGGCCTGCCACATATGTGTGTGGACAGCACACTCACTAATGGAGCACTGGAGGTACTGCCACTATATAATAGCGATCGCACATGGACACATTGACTGACAGCAGATGATGCAGTTGACCTATGCCCATGAGGACATTGCTCCCTTCCTGGCAGACATGCCATTGCAGATATTGCCTGTTCCATAACAGACACCCTCTGTCCATCAGAGACACCACTTTTTTTCCACATTTCATTTATCTGATGAGGTAAATGGACAACATGCTGGAGCCAGTCATGCATGGCAGACTGTGCCACAGTACTCTGAGACATGCACTGTGTAACCCATTCTATATCATTGTCCTTAAAATGTGTGAGGATATGAATTGAAAATCATATAATATACAGCTGTCAAGAAATGAAGGCCAGCTTGGATGTTTAGGGACATAACCTTTGAAATGTGTGCTGCTTACTTACATTTCCAACCTTACATGTAACACTTTCTAGATCTAAGCTGACACACCTAGTGGAAGTAAGGCAGCCACCAGTGCTGTTTTGATTTCCCCCTTCCAAAGCAGTAATCATTCACAGCTGTAATCCCTTCATAATGTACATCATATACAAAGGCAGCCATGAAGCTAGGCAAACTGATCTTAGTTCAATATGTTTGGAACATTCAGAACAAGCATTTTCTTCATGATATGTCTACAGAGAAGTACTCGTTCTCACAAGGTATGTTTCCACTTTATCACCTGCATGTAGCATATTCTGGAACGTATTTAACAATAATTTGATGCATAGGCTTTTACACTGTTATCTGAATGCATTACTTAGAAGTGTACTGATGTCATGGCCATGTTTGTACAGCCATTTCAGAGTTAGGCATAATTGGCAAGACATAAAAATAAATGGAAATGAATGCTGTGTGAGAAATATGTAGAAATGTTTTAGGGACAGGTCCTTTGACAGCACTTGTAGCATTTATAAAATATTTTGATACACAAAAGGGTCATTTGCCTGTGCTTTTGTGGAGGTGAGGGCTAAAGTAAGTTACTGTTACGGCACTAACAATGATATCCTGCTCTTGTTACTCTCCTTGTTTTGCATCCTGCCTGTCAGTATTTCATATCTCTAGATTGAGTTATGTTTTATCTGTGGGTAATAATGATGGCTAACTTTTCTTTTTTTTTTTTCCTCAGTTTTTTTTTTTATTTTTCAAATACATTTGAATGAATTCCATAGTATTTATACATAACATCTTAAATAACTATGTACACTATTTACATTAGCCTGACACTGTAACAGACCTTAACGTATACAGTTATTTTATAAGTATGTCCAATCCATTATCAGAGTGTATGATCAATTATTGTATAGTATCAATAACTGATAAGACCCCCTAAGGGTTGTTGATAAATGACTTTGGATAAATTCTTAGTTATTTAATTTTAATTTCTAATAATGCTGTGGTCTTCAGTAGGCTGAAGAAGTCTTCCAAAGTTGGGATTGTCTTTGTATTCCATCTTCTTTTTATACACTTCCTTGAAATTGCAAGTATAGTCCATACTAGGTGCATGTTTGACCTATTCATATGAGGACCTTTGCTCCAATTTAATAATACAAGAGTTTTAGTTAAATAAAATGATTCATTAAATAAAGCTTGTAGAAAGTTATTAATACCATTCCAAAATGACTTAATTTTAACACAATCAAAGGAAATGTGGTTCCAATCTGCACTGTGTACTTGTTCACATCTCCAACATATTCCTTTTTATGCAAGAACTAATTTGCACTACAGATGCGATCTTTGCTCTGAGAGTGTTGATGGAGAAGTACAGAGAATGTTGGATGGAGATGCATTGTGTTTTTGTAGACTTAGAGAAAGCATATGACAGGGTGTCTAGAGAGGAGTTGTGGTATTGTATGAGAAAGTCAGGAGTGTCAGAAAAGTATCTAAGAGTGGTACAGGATATGTACGAGGGTAGTGTGACAGCAGTGAGGTCTGCAGTGGATGTGATGGATGCATTTAAGGTGGAGGTGGGGTTACATCAAGGATCAGCTCTGAGCCCTTTCTTATTTGCAATGGTGATGGACAGGTTGACAAACGAGATCAGACAGGAGTCCCCGTGGACTATGATGTTTGCAGATGATATTGTGATCTGTAGTGAGAGTAGGGAACAGGTGAAGGAGACCCTGGAGAGATGGAGATATTTTCTAGAGAGAAGAGGAATGAAGGTCAGCAGGACTAAGACAGAATATATCTGTGTGAATGAGAGTGAGGATAGTGGAATGGTTTAGGATGCAAGGAGTAGAGTTGGTGAAGGTGGATGAGTTTAAATACTTGGGGTCAATAGTTCAGAGAAACGGTGAGTGTGGAAGAGAGGTGAAGAAGAGAGTACAGGCAGGATGGAGTGGGTGGAGAAGAGTGTCAGGAGTGATTTGTGACAGACGAGTACCTGTAAGAGTGAAAGAGAAGGTCTACAAGAGGGTAGTGAGACCAGCTATGTCATATGCATTGGAGACAGTGGCATTGACAAAAAGGCAGGAGTTTGAGCTGGATGTGGCAGAATTAAAGATGTTACGATTTGCACTGGGTGTGACAAGGGTGGACAGGATTAGGAATAAGTATATTAGAGGGTCAGCCCAGGTTGGAAGGTTTGGAGACAAAGCCAGAGAGGCATGATTACGTTGGTTTGGACATGTGCTGAGGAGGGATGCTGAGTATATTGGGAAAAAGATGCTAAGGATGAAGCTACCAGGTAACAGGAAAAGAGGAAGGCCTAAGATAAGGTTTATGGATGTGGTGAGAGAGGACATGAAGGTGGTTTGTGTGACAGAGCAAGATGCAGAGGACAGGAAGAAATGGAAACAGGTGATCTGCTGTGGCATCCCCTAATGGGAACAGCCGAAAGAAGATGATGATGCAAGAACTAATTTTATTGATTCTGTCAGAGGTTAAGAATGCTCTGTGCAAGCATTTGCAATTAAACACTTCCCAGTATTGTGTAAAGGATGTATATTTTATCGATAATAAGATATTTGTTTTAATATATTCAGTTAACTGTATTGAGTGCCCTTTTGTTATATATTTCCAATATGAGGTTTTGGGTGTTGTTTTATAGTTTAGCAATATTTTGTAAAATTTTGAAATACTGTTTCCCGTGTCAAAGTCATTATATATGATTTCATATATGCATTTCGTAAATTTAGGTATTTCTTTAAATGAAGAATTGTTAATTATTTTACTTAAATCTTGCAAATATAACAGAATACTCTGTAAAGTTAAAGATGTTAAGATTTTCACTGGGTGTGACGAGGGTGGACAGGATCGGGAATAATTATATTAGAAGGTCAGCCCAGGTTGGAAGGTTTGGAGACAAAGCCAGAGAGGCAAGATTACATTGGTTTGGACATGTGCTGAGGAGGGATGCTGAATATAGTGGGAAAAATGTTAAGGATGAAGATACCAGGTAACAGGAAAAGAGGAAGGCCTAAGATAAGGTTTATGAATGTGGTGAGAGTGGACATGCAGGTGGTTGGTGTGTCAGAGCAAGACGCAGAGAACAGGAAGAAATGGAAACGGATGATCCATTGTGGTGACCCCTAATGAGAAAAGCCAAAAGAAGATGATGATGATGATAATGACTCTGTAAAGCTAGTCAGTCCTGTTGTGAAATTTTGTATGTTGCTTTTATTAATTGCATATTTAAAACTTTTAGTTCTTTGATACATTGGAGCCAACAAACAAATCCTTTCTGTTCCTAGGAATGAATAATTAATTTTTCTATATATTTTATGTGGAAAGTTCTGTTGACTATAAATGGTGTTAAAAAATCATACCAGATTTTTAAACCTATATTTGCATTAATAATTTTCCTAAATGAGTCAATGTATTAATCATACAAGTTTTAGTGGGTTTAGTTATGTTATATTGCATACTAATACATATGTGCCATGGCAAATTGTTTTTATCTGTTATTTGAATTTTTTTGTAAATCAAATTAATTTATTGATATTACAGTTAGTCATTCTTCCCAATTTGCCAATTTGCAGAGTAATTTGGACTTATCCAGTCTGAGATTGTTTTAGATATTGATGCTTTTATATATGTTTCTATATCAGGAAAGTTAATCCTCCCTCTTTCCATGGTCTGATATGATGAATTAAAGCTATTCTGTTTCTTGGGGGAAACCATAACAATTTTATTAAGCTTGAATATATAAGTATATTCCTTTCTTGTAACAGTTGTATTGCAGAGGCTATATATAGGATCTTGGGCAGTAAAACCATTTTTATTAACTGTAGTCTATCTTCAAATGTTAACATTAGTTTGTTCCATTTTTACACAGAGATTTTAATTGTATTGATGATATTATTGTAGATTTTTTAGACTAATTCATTATTATCCCTGCATAACTCAATTCCTAGATATTTATGGTAGATTCTTGATTCCCCACAATGTGCTCCCCCTTAGTCTGCAGTTCTTTTTTTATTTAAAAATAAAAAAATTGATTATGATTTATTGAAATGGAGTCCTGAAGTCATATAAAATTTGTCAATTAATATATCTAATTTTTCTAATGTCTCTTTTGTATTAGTGTTACAGATTGAATCTGCCAGTATTTCAATAGCCAGAGCAAATAGAATTTGTGACACGGGACATCCTTATTTAGTGCCTTTTGTTATGTGTATAGATTCAGAGGTAAAAGGACTTAACTTGACATATACTGAATTATTTGTGTATATATTCTTTAAGAGATGAACAAAGGATGCAGGAAATTCAAATAGCATTAGGATTTTGAATAAATAGTCCCAATTAAGTTAATCAAAGGCTTTCTCTATACCTAAGGCAATTATGAGTGTTTCTTTATTTTCTTTATTAACATCAGTATCCTTTTAATATTGTCATGTGTGTTTCTATGATATATAAATCCACCTTGATCTGTATTTATTGTTTTTGGATAGTGGCATTTTCATTCTGTTAGTTAATATTATCATAAATATCTTATAGTCATTATTTAATAATGTTATAGGTCTATATGAGGTACAGAAGTTTGGGGATTTGTTTACCTTTAAGATTGGTGTGATTAAGGAATATTTCCAAGAGGGTGGTATTAAAGCTTGTGACTAAATTTCTAATAGAGTTTTATGGAAGATGGATAACATCTTTAAAGGGAAAAGTGTATATATTTCCATAATTATGCCATCTATACCTGGAGCTTTATTATTTTTACACTCTTTTATTTTATCTGTAATTTCTTTGTAGGAAATGGGTGCTTGCAGATCTAGTTTTATTTTTTCTTGTGTTTTTTTATGTTAGAACATTTTTTATCTAGAGTTAATTGATTGATATGTATATTTTCTTTTTGGAAATGTTCCATATAGTGATTTCTATAGGCATAAAGAATGTCACCTATATCCAAGACATTTTTCCCATTCTTTTCATGGAAGATACTTTTAATGTTATAAGATTTTGATTGTATTTTGATTCTTGTGGATAAAGTATGTAGATATTTGGGAGAAGTGGCCAAGGTATTAATTTTTAGTTTTTCTAAAGCTAAACTAGTTTTATGTGTTGGAATTTTGTTGTCGTTATTGTTTAGTACTTCTACTTTCTTTTTCATCTCCAAATTATTTTTATTTTTTTTAGCTTTTACTGACAAAAGTTTGGATTGTAGATCTAATAATTTGGAATTACATTCTCTGATTTTTTTATACCAAGTTAGGGTTTTACCATATATGTAAGCTTTTAACGAATCCCATATTATTACTTTATTTATCTCTGTGATGTAATTAATAATTAAGAAAAACTGTAATTCAGATAATAAACAAGGTTTGAACTCTTTAATTTTAGTTATATATGCTGGAATTCTGGAGTTAAAGATTAATGGTTTGCACTCATTTTGAAGTTTTAGTATCAATGAATTGTGGTCTGAAAAGGAGCAGGGAGTAACTGAGAAATTAATGATTTTAGAGTATAAGTCATGGGCAGCAAATATTTTATCTATTCTAGTTTGGGTACCAAATCTGGGATCTTGATGGGAAAACAACAAAGATTTATCTTCTGTAAATTTGAAAGTATCTAACAGATGAAATGATTTTACCGACTTGTTTAAAGAGTTTGATATAGCAGCTGTATGTAGCAGTCTTTTATTTGTAGTTTCAGAAATATCAAATATACAGTTAAAATCTCCTTCTAATATCAAGTTGCCTTTATAATTATTGGAAATGAAATCCAAGTGTTCTTATCAGTTTCCGTTCCAATGCCTGGGAACAAGTATACATTGGTTAGGGTCCATATTCTGTTATTATATTTAACAAATACTAATGCCATAAGTCCTTCTTTATATTCATACTTATAAATGATTTCTGGGTTAATCACATTTGTTTTCCATAAAATTGTTATTCCTTTTGTCTTTGTCTTATAAGTGGAGTGTGCCAATGTCATATATTCCTTAGGATTCCATTTGTAATTGCCATTTGTTTTGAAATTAGTTTCTTGAAGGAAGACAATTTGTGCTTTGTTCAATTTTAAATATTTCAGTAGATTTGATCTCTCGCTAGGATTGTTTAAGCCATTGATATTTAAACATAGTAAAGTTAAATCCATTTTAGGTTATTTAGACTATGTATGTTTTTGTTTTATTGTGACTATTAAACATTTTCCTCTGATAACTATAAAGTATATGTCTGAGCTTTTAAAGGAAATTATCAGTTTTATACTTTGAGTGTTTACCAATAAAGTATTGTTTTGGTCAGGTATACTAAAAATGTTTTTGTGAAATAACTAATTTAAATTAATATCTGTTAACTAAACTAGCACTAGCCATGGAATGAAAATCATTCCTAATCTGATGGATAAACCTAAGTCCATCGGATAATCATGCATCCCTTGACAATCCAGAACATCTGAGCTCCATAAATTGAATTATATAAATTGAATTATCACATGGAGAATATTTGTAATAGGAATAAACAATATTTATATTATTTTGAACATATATAGAACTATTGTAGATTAGACAGAATTCTAATACAATATAAATGTCTACTTATTGTATAAGCAATTAATATTTACATGAATGATAGATGACAAGCAATTCAATCATAGTAAAGTAGGATGTATCATATATAAAACCTCAATAAAAGATTATAGCACACAGTTATTTGACATATTCACCCTTATTGATGAAGTCTTTCAAAACGTATTACTTAATATAATATATGGTAATAATAGTTATACCTAAAGTTTGTAATACAATGTAGTTTACAGGATATATCAGAAGTTATAGTTCATTGTTTGCCAATATTTAAGTAATCACTTTGTTGCTAACTTACTTAAAGTATCAAGTTTGTTTTATGTGAACATTGATGAAAGTTAATGCATTTTAATTATCAGTGCATCAATCTTCCCCCCCATTTCCTACACATAAAGATTTTCATATCTGTCATTTATTATTATACAATGAGTGGAATTATAGATTAAAACAACAAATTCGCTTATTGTGATTAATGATTACAAGTTCTCTTTTCATATCCATAAATTGCCATTTTATGGCATATACTGAAAGTTTTTAGATTTAAATGGCAACTTCTATTTTGTATAATCAACAAAGGTTAAACTGAGTGATTATTGTCTATTTAATACTATTTGTTCAGAATGTGATTGTTACATTCTGTGGCATTCCTAGTTCAGGCTTCTATCATTTCCCTTGAACAACTTTGTCAGTTTGATGTCATGTATAAAACATTAGTTACCTTAGTAACAGCTTAAGTATTATTTATGGTCAGGATGGGTTACAAAACCACAATTCAAGTTAAAGCAATCATATGACTCGTTATGCACATTTACTTATATGAGAAAATCATCATGCTTCCCCTTGATGTTCAATAGTTCAATATAGTGTATGTCATTTATGACAAGTTAAAATAGTAGTGTTTTTTTTTTAATACACAAGCCCGTGTTATTAAATTGAGTGTCTATTGTCAATTTAATACTATTCTTTCAGAATATGATCATTACATTCTGTGACATTTCAAGATCAGGCTTCTATCTTTTCTCTTGAACAACTTTGTCAGTTTGATGTCATGTACAAAACATTAGTTGCTGTGGTAACCGCTTAAGTATCATATATGGTCAAGATGGGTTACAAAAACTACAATTCAAGTTAAAGCAATTACATGACTTGTTATGCATATTTACTTATATAAGAAAATCATCATGCTTCCCCTTGATGTTCAATGTAGTGTATGTAATTTGTGACAAGTTAAGACAGTAGTGTTATAATACACAAGCCCATGTTATTAAATCCTGTCTTTAATATCTAAATTCAGCAGACTGCTTCATCTTATATGATGATTATATATTTAATGTCTAGATTTAGTAAAATCATACATTACATAACTATTGTGTATGTGCTTTTTGAGAGACCATAATCTGTAATGCTTAATTCTTATTATTAGCTCCTTCCAAGCATGTTTATACAGTCCATAGACTTTAAATTATGAGACCCTTCTACTTTCTTATTTGTTCTAAGTATATTTCCATCCTTACATACACACATATCAGTACTTAAAGCAGGGGCAACAATGCCATCCAGTTTTGTCAGAATACCATTTACTAGTTCAGGTGGCGTGTTTCCAGGCTGTTCTTAAAATATCCAAACCAATATTTGTCCTGTTCCATTTTATCGCCTGTTCCATGCAGTGGCCATACTGCCAGTGAACTACTCAATGCAACTTTCATTCTCACTGATATTTCCAAGAAGGAAATCTGATGACTCTCTAGCCCTTCCTGGCATATCTCTCAACCTGGAAACATCAGAAATCTGGACAAGACCCATGAAAAATACGTGCAAATCTGTACGCTGATTAACATAAAATTAGCATACAGAATTCTGTAACCCCATCCACCCCAATGGAAATGTGGGCTACCAACTTTCAAATGCAAACTGAAATACAGACAACTAAAATATGGCACTAGAGTCCCCCTGCAGCCATTTCAGTGTCCCATTACCTGGCTATTTCACCCTATTTACCATAAACACCAATGTTCATACTGCTTTACTTCTACATTGATTATTTGGATTTTATTTTTACTTTTTATAGCACAGTGCACAAACACTAAAAGACATTTGTTAAAGAAATACTGTCTCACAATGAAAATCCGCATAGCATTAAAACTTCTCTGCCCTTGAAACTCACATTAATTGACGCAACATTGAAACCCACACCACATCCAAAGAAAATGCATTTGACCAGTGGTGGATAAAGATTATCTTTGGGCAGTTTTCAAATCATAGGCTCCTTGCACACAAAGCAATAAACATAAATTTGTTCTTTGACACACCTTCCTGACTTTATTAAATTATATTCCTTGTATAATACAGCACACTTGTTAGACTTAGAGCACATTTTAAATGTATTGTTTGAACATTTTCCAGTAGGCAATGAAACAAAATGAACCAATGACAAAACTGCCCAATTCTGAACATTTTCATCATAAAAGTCTACTTCCACACACATTGTTTTCTTATAATGCAGCACAGAATATAATCATTCTGATTTTCTGTTCCTGAATTTGGGTTAATATTTTTTGCTCTTTCCACTGAGACACAAATGCCCTTGTGCATTACATTTTCTCACTTCTGTTCTATCTGTAGCTACACTCTTGGCTTGTTACACCCACCCCCTTTAAAAGTACAACACAGTACAGTGTCAGCAATGCATCTACATTCTGTGGGCGTATAACACCACAGTCTTCTGCATCAAAAGCAAGTATTTAATCTGTTATGCTATTAACAATGCAAGCGGATGATGGCCAAATGGTTAAGATGTTTGCCTTACAAATACAAGGTACAGAGTTTGAATCTCATAGGGGATAATTGGCTAGGCTTAAAATGACTTGCGAGGGTAGTTAACCTAGTACATATCTAATCTAACCAACACTAAACTTCTCTTCCCCTGAAGCTCTCAGCTCCTTGTAAAATCCACTCAACTGTATCTCTCAACTGTGCAGCGCAAGAAATCCAGAAAAAGCCAAACTTTATTTGGGGGCAGACAAAAGCCCAAAAACCAGGGACACATTTTAAACATTGCCTGTATAATTTTGTAAAGTTGCTAGAAAACAATGTTGTGTTACCACCATGCATTTCACTGCCAAGTCTTGGCCCCAGGACCCTGTGAACTACAACCAGAGGAACATACCACTATGCTAAATCACCAGTTTCCTGAAAGACAGGAACTTTAGGAAGGCAGAAACTTAAATGGCTATCATTTATTGAATTCAGTTCTCATTTCTCACCATAGCTACTCTCAACCTGTTAGCACAAAAAAACCTGGGCAAAGCCAATAATGGGGGAATACAGCCCCCAAAATAGGGACACATTTCTAATAATGATCTTATAAACATAGAACAATGCTAGAATAAAAGGTTTTGTGTTACCATTTATTTTCTGAAGAATATGAAGTTTGAAATTCAAATGCCTGTCAATATTTAATGAATTCAGTCCTTTAGTGATTTGCCACAGATCCCGAAAAACCACAGATTTTATGAGGAACAGATCAACAATATGAGATATAAATTTACAAGTGGTAGTGGCTAGGGACTTTAGGCTCTTTTTACCCTGTACCCAAGGTACAGGGTTTAAGCCTGCCTCTAGCCAACAAGTGTATTATATTGGGGCATTTACACAGACACAGACACTTCAGCCAGAACCCTGAACGAAAATAAATAACAATATACTTCAGCCAGAAATCCTTTCTGTTCATTCACCCTGGCCGTTCATGATAAATTTGTTTGTTCAAACTGGTCCATTAATAAATAATCCCAAATGAGAGACCCGCTTGCATTTGAAAGCAGAATAGATCCATATGAAAAAAACTGTTTCCCGCTTGCATCCATTGCCATAGATCCATTTGAATAAAAACTGCTTCTGTTTCCTAATCGCGTCCATTGCCAAAAATGTGTGCAATGACAGGCTGGTAGCCCTGATGGAGCTGACGTCATTGCACACTTGACGACATCAGCTCAAGCAAGGAAAAGAAAATTAAAAATAAAAAAAGGCTGGGGAAAAAGTCAGAAATGAAGAGGTGTCACTCGGGAATCATGGCATCCCATTATTTGGACCTGAAAACACAGTAAAAACTGAGTAATTTGGCACGGTTGAGAGGTATGCTTCCTGGGAACCCCAAACACCCCTAAAATCAGCTATCCCCATATGCGCAACATGTCCGAGCAAGCTCACCTCCCAGAGCACTGCAAAGGGTACTGCACAAGACCAAGTGCTCTTAGTCTTTCACAGTAACTCAGTTTTCCACTCTTATGTAAGTTCTTAATGTGTTTGGACTAAAATACATTTTAAATATAAATTGCGCTTATTATTATTATTTTTTTTATCAAGAAACAACTTAATAAGCTAAACAAAGTGCTTGGTATGTATACATGTGGTTTAAAACAGATCTTTTATTTGATATATATCTATATATATATATATATATATATATATATATATATATATATATATATATATATATTTTATACTAAAAACTTCATTGTCAAGAATCATCTTGGAGGCCCCTCAGAGCCATTACACATTATCGTCACTCTGTCTCCATTACCATAGCAACCTGAGAGCATCTGTTTCTGTTAGTGTGTCGGTGTACAGCATACCAGAGGCTCATGATGCACCTGAAGCAAAGCTTCACTTCACTGTAACTTCAAGTCTAAATTCCCTCCCTTTCAGCGAGGCAGCAGCCAGGAAAAGAATGGAGAGCCAACAGATAAAAAAAAAAACTCCCAACAAGATGCTACAACAAGAAATAACAAATTCTTCCAGCCTTCCCACCTCTGACTCAGCAGATGTATAAACAAACTATTTTCTGCCAAAATATCTCAAATCACAGTTTTACCCATTCCTTCCCCTAAAACACCAAATGTCTCTTCTTAATACACAAGCATCAGTAAGCTGCAACCCACAGCTTTCTGGTTACAAAAACAGCAACATACAACAGCTGCCAGACACAACTGCATCAACACACACCATGTCAGGCTTAATAAAACAGCTCTTGAAGCTATGATCTCTGCCATAATTGATATTAACTATGTTTAGACAGAATAATAATGACATTTGTACTAGATGCCAGACAGCTGCATCCACACACCATATCAGGATTGATCAAACAGCACTTGTAGCTGTGATACCTGCCATAATTGATATTAACTATATTTAGAGAGAATAATGATGACATTTGTACTAAGAGCTTGCTACTATTATTTAACCAGGATATACATGACATTTCTAAATCATACTTTAACTGAAGAAAGCATTAGTCTCCATGACAGCATTTTTTTTCAAAACACTTTACTGTTACTGCTATTATATATGATGTTAATTTGTTACATTTGAGTCTGAACTCTGATGAATGGTACCTTGTTGAATTAGTTAATTACTTAAATTATTATAAGTAAGCATCAATGAAAAATTAACAAGATAAGTATTAAGTGAGTTCAAGTAGGGGAATAGAAACTTCTATGTTTGTATTAAATGTTGCTTTGTTTGGCTTATATATAATGTAAATAGTAACACATCTTGACCTACCTTTGTTTGTGAAGAATTATTGGACTCTTTGAACATTCTGAATAAATCATTACTGTTTCTCAGTTGTTTAAGAAACCTTCCTTTTTTAAATAAAAACAGATGACAAGTGATGTACCATATCAGTTGATACTTTCAGAAATGTAGTTGCAAGAGTTATTTTCTTGGGACAGCTATCTTGGAATCGTTTTTTTGTTTCTTCATTCTTGCATTAGTCCAAGGATTTGTATCTTTTATTCTTTTAAGAGTAGGGGCCATCCATTCCATTTCTTTTGAGATAGACATTCCCCCGGATTTACTAAACTTCCATGCAGGACTACTTTAGTCCTGCACGGAAGCACCCATTTAGGAGCAGGACAACAGTGCGCCATGCATAGTAATGAAGGCACGCTGGCCAAGCTCCTAGGCTTACACAGAGTGTATACAAGTACAGGGGGCATGTCTGAAAGCAGTGCTCTCAGAATAAACATGCCCCTGCCATGTCAAACAGCAGAAGCTGTTAAAAAATGAGTGAGACTGCTCACAGATGTCCTCATATCTCCACCAACAGATCCCCGCTTGTACAACAGCACCAGGACATATACAATTAAAAGATGAAACCCATCTATATCTGGTAAAACACTGATTAAAGCTAATCGTAGGTGAGTGGGTGTGCCCATCGCTTACCTACGGTTAATGTAGCTGAAATAGCAAAAGGAGGATAAAAAGCAGGATATGTGCAAAGGAAGCAGTACAGCAATATTGTAGTGGGCAGCATGTTCATCTCACGAGCAGACAATCCCGGTTCGAGTCTCACCATAGTAGATTTAATTTCCATGTCAAAGCACTGTTATGATCAATATATTTAGTTGTATAACCTAATAAATAACATATATGTGTGAACTGGAGTAGTAAGCAGTGAATTGAAAGATAACCCCATACACTTGCCAAATCCACCACCTATGACTGTCGAAAATAGAGCAGTAGTAAGGATAAATAAGCATGACTAAGCAGGTGCAAATCTGTTGGCATGAAGGGAAGCAGTGCATACACAGAGTAAGTAATAGTGAGGTCAACCATGTGTAAGTGGATGTCACCAGAAGTTAGCAGTGCTTACGGTCATGAAAACCCACTGGCAACTGCAAAAAGTGCTTAAACCACTCCGTATCCAACAAGCCCTGTTCTGGCCAGCAACAAATTAAACAGTACCTGCAAGGCTCAAACCCAGGAGCCTGCATACCATAGGCAATGTGATTAGCCACTAAGCCACCGCAGATAGACAAAACCCAGATGCTCTACAAACATAGCATCTAGCAGTACTAGTCAACATTACAGGACATGCAGCTAAATATGTAGATGTATGTGTGTGTGTGTGTGTGTGTGTGTGTGTGTGTGTGTGTGTGTGTGTGTGTATGTATATATATATATATATATATATATATATATATATATATATATATATATATGTATAAAACTAAATAGATATATACCTCTTCCTCTCTGTTCTACATATGTATACATGCATCTGATGAAGTCATTTGGTTGGTGAAGACGAAAACGTACTGTAAAAAATAAAGACGTTAATGTGTTTCAACCCGGATTCATGGTTTCCAGCCTGTTTTTGGACGTGTTTTTAAGTTTGGACTAAAAAGTTTTTCCAGTCCGTTTTACCAGACGTCAACTAACTTTTGATTTTCTAACATATGTATACATATATAGACATACACACATATATATATATATATATATATATATATATATATATATATATATATATATATCTCCACATATAGATATATACATATGCAGACACCTATACATCCACATGCCGTTAGATATATATATATATATATATATATATATCTATATATCTATATATATATATATATATATATATATATATATATATATATATATATATATATATATATATATATATATATATATATATATATATATATATATATATATATATATATATATATATATATATATATATATATATATATATATATATATATATATATATATATATATATATATATATATATATATATATATATATATATATATATATATTTATATATATGTATGCATGCATATATACATCTTAATATATATATATATATATATATATATATATATTTTTTTTTTTGTGTGTGTGTGTGTGTGTGTGTGTGTGTATATGCACAGATATATATCTATGATATGAGACAGCACATAAGAATGACATATATGACCACAGTCACCGCCGATGGAGGTGAAGGGTCACGATCAACATACATGTTAAACGTACAACTATCCCCCACCCTCACAGTCAAACAGGTGAAACATACAAACACACAAAGTAAACAAACCAGTGTTCCCCAAACCACAGGCAGGATACAACCAGTGGGGGAAACACTGTGGAACCGCTAAGTTTAATCTAGAGACAAAGACAGGAACGTCCCTTGCAGGACACCCCAAAAATTCTTGGGTATTTGGATTCCTGTCCTTACACTGACTCATCAAGGCAGAGCGCATATATACTAAGACTACAAGGATGGGAAAGCCTGATGACCCATGGGTCGAGACAATGTACGGGATGAGTCCCGAGAAGCAGAGAGTAGGCAGTGTATAGTGGTGTGGTTACACCCGACCTGCACCTAGAGAAAGGATGAGTGCTGCAGAGAAGGAGAGGGGGGGGCGACTATGGGTATGAAATTATGGGTCAAGGAGTGCAGGTGTTGGCTGGAGCAGTTTTAATCAGACTGCCTCGTGGATGTAAGCAATAGTGTGAATTGGGCAGAGCAGTCGCCTAATGAGCAGCCATTTCCAGTACGAGTCCCACTGCAGCACAATCTATTTTACATGGCAAAGCATGGTATAACCAGATTTGCTGTTGCAAAATCCACTAAATATCACCAAAGAACACATGGTCACAGCACCCCACTGTAGGCATGTAAGCCGTTCTAACTGGCATCACAACTTATTATTGTTGTCCTTACCCCCACTCAGGGGTGTGAGTGTCCAAATCTACCTCCAAATTCTGTGTAAATACATAGCTGTCACTGTAGAAGAAATGGCCTGCTGTGGACCTTCCCTTCAGTTTCCTGCGCATCCCTGGCTATTTGCCGTACTATCTTTCCCTCTTTGTGCCCCTTTAACACCAATTACCTATCAACCCCTTTTTCATTTCTATTAAAGTTTAAAGTTACAAAGTGACACCCTCTTCCCAACTATATTGGCAGAATCTGGAACTCCCTACTCACATCTATTACCTCAGCTGTCTCAACGGACACATCTAAATAACACTTGAAGGAACACCTCAAGCACACTTGGATCAGCACATGCTCACCACCTGGCTAACCCCTCCCCCCACCTTACACTCTATACCCCTACATCAACTACTGAAACTGACACCTTTTGTCCTGCCTCACATACATATCCCAACATCCTTTAAACCTTCCCTATTGCTCCCCTACCAATTATTCCCACAGCCTACTATACAGTTACAATGCCTCCCCCTCTACCTACCTACCTTCTCCTTCACTATTCTCTTCTACTCTACCACACTGGTATGGAATAACTAAATCTTAACCCGAATACCTGAGTGTAACCTATTCAGAACTGTTAAACTGGAATCTTACTTCACCTTAAACTGGCCTTTGTCAACAGTCATACCTGACATGTAAAGCAAAAAGTAAAACAAGGTACATCCACAGGAAAAAAACACAGCCACAATTCAAGTTCTCAGATGTTATAAGGTTCTATAATCGCCCAAAAATGCTGCTGCATACAATGTAAATTAACTCAATATGCTTTTAATAGTACCATTCTGTAAGCACTTTCACCATTAAGGCTTCATCAGACCATGACATGTAAACCTGACCTAAGCATGAATAATACTTACATGTTAATGTAAACTAAGCATGACGAATATGTTACTTAGCTATGTTAATTCTGTTACTCTCTATAAATGTGAACACCTCTGTATTACTAGTAATGAGCAGCTGGGTTTTACTGTGGGGCTTTACTCTCTGGGCCATCTCTGATAATGGACAAGGATCCAGTCGGATATTCCTGGCCAACAAATGTAAAATGAATACATAAAGTAGCATGGGGGAAAGCAGGAGTAAGTGGGTTTAAGGCTATTTGGGCAGCGATAAGCAATGCCCTACACTGGTTAAGCAATGTAGAAGCTAACTCTTACCCTCGCGCAAACCAGCGCATACTCGCTTACAATTGCTCAAAAGTGCTGTAGTCACTCTGTAGCCAACAGCTCTCATCCTGCCCAGCAACAAAATATTCTGCACTCCCAGGTTGCAACCCCAGACCCTGCACACTATAGTCAAAGTGAGTTGCCACTAAGCCATGGCAGATACACATACAGCTGCTGTTATCACAAACATATCATCCAACACAGTCATTCAACAGCATAGGAAATGTAAGTAAGTATGTAGATTAATACCAGCAGCCATTTGTACATTTCTCAATTACAGTATTTCGAGCAGTCTATGTCTATCATAAAAACAGTTACTGTCCAATCATACTGTGAGAACAGTAGTCTTGCATAATACTAAATAATAGAAAAACGGTGCACGTTGAGGGGGTGTGTGGGTGTGCCTTATGCACAGAATGTCAAATATGGGACGTCAGGTCCGCAGAACCAAGAGATGAGGCTGGCTAGGTATGTGAGCAAATCACTGTTTCTCAATCTCCTGGCAGCATTCTACCAGTGGATGAAACAGAGTAGACCAGCTAAGTCTAATCTTGACACAAAAAACATGTTCATCCCTGGCAGGATGAACCAAATATTGTGAGTCACATCGATATTTGCACCAGTATCAGAATATGATTACAGCAAGATTCATATGTACGTGGACTAAACGGATGAAGACACTGCTGAAGCTTGGGTCGAGACAGTATACTGGATGAGTACCGAGACGTGCATAGAGGGCAATGTGTGCAGGTATGGTATGGCTGGGCTAGCAACTGGAGAACGGATGGTTCCTATGTACCTGGAGCTCAGGAGGTGGGGGAAGGAACCATGGGTATGACATTATGGAAGAAATATGCAAATGAAGCAGTCCAGCAATAGTGTAGTGGGAAGAGCATCTGTCTAATGAACAGGCATTCCCGGTTCGAGTCCTATTGTAGCACAGTATATCTTACATGGCAAAGCACATTATAACCAATAGTTTTGTTGCAAAACCCACTAAATCACATCTATATATGAACTGGAGTACTGCAAGAAATGCACATGTGAAGTATCAGTGTCAGACTGGATAAGGCACTAGTAAGCAGGTTTAAGCACAAATAAGCAATAGTAAGCATATGTAAACACTAGTATGTGGTTTTAAGCCCGTTTGCACAGCGGTAAGCAGTGACTACACTGGTTAAGCAAATATGAAGCTAACAACCTGTAAACAGCTGTAACACCAGGTTAGTAGTGCTTACCATCTCACAAACCCGCTGACAACTGAGTAAAAGTGCTTCAACCACTCAGTATCCACTGGGCCTTGTTCTAGCCAGCAACAACCTAGAAATACCTGCAAGGCTCAAACCCAAGAGCCTGCATACCATAGACAATGTGATTTACCACTAAGCCACCACAGACATATCTAACCCTGACGTTTCCACAAGCATAGCATCCAGCAATACTATTCAACATTACAGGACATGTAGCTAAATATGTAGATGTATGTGTGTGTGTATGTATATCTAACTAAATAGATATATACCTCTCCCTTTCTGTATTACATATGTATACATATATAGACATACATATATATAAATATCCACATATAGATATATACATGTGCAGACATACACACATCTATATGTCATTGGATATATATACAGCAATATATATATATATATATATATATATATATGTGTGTGTGTGTGTGTGTGTGTGTGTGTGTGTGTGTGTGTGTGTGTGTGTGTACACATATATATATATCTAGGATATGAAACAGCACATACAAATGACATATATGACAACAGGCACCGCCAATGGGGGTGAGGGGTCTCAATCAACATACGTGTTACATGTACCAATACCCCCCCACAGCAAAACAGGTGAAACATACAAACACACAAAGTAAACAAACCACTGCTCCCCAAACCACAGGCAGCATACTACCAGTGGGAGAAACATTGTGGACCCACTTAGGCTTGTCTACAAACAAAGACAGGAATGTCCCTTGCGGGAAAACCCATAAATTCTAGGATTTTCAGATGTCTACCATTACACAGATGCATCAAGGCAGGGTGCGTATGTACCCAGACTACAAGGCTGGGAAAGCCTGATGATCCATGGGGTCGAGATAATGTACGTGATGGGTCCCGAGAAGTGGAGAGTGGACAGTGTGTAGTGGTGTGGTTAGACCTGACCTACACCCAGAGAAAGGATGAGTGCTGCAGAGAAGGAGTGGGGGGGGGCTATGGGTATGAAATTATGTGTTGAGGCATGCAGGTGTTGGATGGAGCAGTTCTAATCTGACTGCCTTATGGATGTAAGCAATAGTGTGAATTGGGCAGAGCAGTCGCCTAATGAGCAGCCATTCCCGGTATGAGTCCTACTGCAGCACAGTCTATTTTAGATGGCATAGCACATCATAACCAGTTTTGTTGGTACAAAACCCACTAAATAACACCAAATAGCACATGCTTGCAGCTCCCTACTGTAGGCATATAATCCATTCTAATTGGCATCACAACTTATCATTGTTGTCCTCACCCCCATCCAGGGGTGTGTGTGTCCAAATCTACCTCCAAATTCAGTGTATATGCACAGCTGTTGCTGCAGAAGAAATGGCCAGCTGTGGACCTTCCCTTCAGCCTTCTTGCACATCCCTGGCTATGTCCCCTACTGTCCTCCCTCTTTGTGCCCCTTTAACACCACTTACCTATCAACCCCTTTTTCTTTTCTTATGAAAGTTTAAAGTTGCAATTATTTGACACCCTCTTCCCCAACTATATTGGCAGAATCTGGAACTCCCTACTCACATCTATTACCTCAGCTGTCTCAAAGGTCACATTTAAAAACATACTTGAAGGAACACCTCAAGCACACGTGATCTGCACATGCTCACCACCTGGCTAAATCATTCCCCCACTTACACTCTATACCCCTACATCAACTACTGAAACTAACACCTCTTTTTCCTGCCTCGCATACATATCCCAATATCCTTTAAATCTCCCCTATTGCTCCCCTACCTATTATTCCCACAACTTCATATACAGTTACAATGTCTCCCACTCTACCTACTTACCTACATACCTACTCCTTCACTATTCACTTCTACTCTACCACACAATTATGGAATAATTACATCTTAACCTGAATAATTGAGTGTATCCTATCCACAACTGTTAAGTTGGAGTCTAACATCACCTTAAACCAACCTGTGTCAATCGTCATACCTGACATGCAAACTTGAACTAAGCATGAATAATACCTACATGTTAACTTAAACTAAGCATGAATAATATGTTACTTTGCTATGTTAAGTCTGTCATTCTCTATGAATGTGAACACCTCTGTATTACTTGTAATGATTAGCTGAGTCTTACTGTGGAGCTTTACTCCCCGAGCCTCCACTGAAAATGGACAAACGTCCAGTCGGATTTTCCTGGTCAACAAATGTAAAATAAATAAATAAATAAAGTAGCACAGGGGTAAGTGAGAGTAAGCACATTTAAGCCTGTTTGCGTAGCGGTAAGCAATGCCTACACTGGTTAAGCAACTCTGAAGCTAACACCCTGTAATCAGATGTAATGGCAGGTTAGCAGTGCTGACCTCCACGCAAACTTGCTAACTGACTAAACGTGCCTTAACTAGTATGTATCCAATGACCCATGTTCTGCCCAGCAACAAAATAAATGACCACTGCTAGGCTCGAGCACAGAACCCACACACAATAGGCAAAGTGAATTACCACTAAGCCATGTTATATATACATAACCCTGATGTATTCAAAACAAATCAACCAGCCCAGTCATTCAGCAGTACAGAGAATGTATTCCAACATGTAAATGTATTTGTGTGAGTAAATATAGTAATATCTAAACAGATACAACATATCAATATATATATATATATATATATATATATATATATATATATATATATATATATATATATATATAGCCACACATCTGTTGATAGCAATGGTAGCTTGACAAGTACAAATATGCCCACATGCACCATTAATGGGGTTGGGACGCCCCAACAAATATACGTCATGTAAATATAGGCATAGCCCCCCCCACAGCCAAACATGTCTGCCCTGCAATACACTAAAGTGTTACAGATCACATAAGCAGGACATGACATGACATGTGCACAACATGGAAACAGTACTACAACCCACCTGTATGATGTCAGGCCAGTATTAGTAACATATCATGCAGTACAGTGTGGTTCCAATAGGAAATGTAAAATACGGAAGCTATCAACATCCCCAGGGTATATATACATAGACATATATATGCAGATACAGATATACAGATATATATAGCTATATATATATATATATATATATATATATATATATATATAAAATATGTAGCTATATATATATATATATATATATATATATATATATATATATATATATATATATATATATATATATATATATATATATATATATATATATATATATATATATATATATATATATATATATATTTTATATATATATATATATATATATATATATATATATATAGATATACATGAGACTACACAGACACAAGCAGAGATATGTACAATAAGATACATATGTAGAAGGTGCACACAATATGGAAGAGCCACTATGCCTACAGTTAACACCTTAACAACTGGACACTGTATGGGCCACCCATACAAATGACAATCATTGCCTGCAACATATGGCCAAAGAGAGGTCATAGAATAAAACACCACACACAGGTTTGCAGAAATGGATAACCTTTATTTGTGTACTATTACGGTTGTATATGCCATGTATTATAGCTGTTCAGACACTGACATCCATATAAACAGAGTAATGCAACTGTGAAACAGTTATACTAATACAGTAGTCTGGAAAGGTTCACAACTGTTGCTGTCCAGGCCACGCCCTAAAAACTGTGCAATAGTAAAGACAGACTGGGCCACAGGATACCAAACTATTAACATAGGGTGACCAAATCATGAACTGGAAAAAACGGAACACACCCAAGGAGGGTTTGGGGGATACCCTCCAGCTAAAGAGGGGTCTGGGGAGCCTCCGCCGGAAACTATTTATTGAAATATGCTCATTTTAACTATTTTGAGACCTACAAATCTTTTTAAATTTATCTTCACTTTTGTAATCTAATTTAAACACTGAGGCATATCATAAAAGAAAACAATAATTTTGCAGTGAATAGAGCTGTAGTCCCTGCAGCAAAGGGAATAGTAAAAATGCGGCGTGACGCAATATTGACAATGTGACATTGACAACTTCAGTTATGTTGAGTTTCGATTTTTATTATCAATATTTATTGTGTGCTGTGTGGTAAATGAAGGAAACGTATATCACAAGTGTGTATGGTGGAAGAAGCCACTTTTTTATTCTTAAAATGACCTGCTTTTGTCTTAGAAAACTTCAATGGGCACTTCAACCCCTTATATACAGATGTTGCGGTTGACATGTAGAATATGTACACAATCTTTCTTACCACTATCAGTCGGTCCATCATCATCATCATCAATGAGGAGTAATAATGGTTTGAAAACTTGTGTTGAGGCACTTGTGGGTTCGGGTGTATGGAGGGGCAGCACCAGTCTGCACTTAATTACGAAGCGCAGCATTTACACACCCACTCAAAATTATACACAAAAGAGAACGAGCATAGTGGGCAGCAAGTATCTGAATGGAAAAAAGCTGCTCCTCCCTCATCTGTTACTCAGAAAGGTAAACAGAAAATACCTGTTTATTTTTGCAAGCTTTTCAGAAGTAGCCAAAATATTACTTGAAGTTGTATGGCTGGGAGGGTGGCCTAATGGTTAAGGTATTTGCCTTACAAACACAAGGTGAAGGGTTCGGTTCTCACAAGGGATAATTGGCTAGGCTTACAATGGCTCGCAAGGGCAGTTAGCTTAGTACTAACCTATGAACCTATAATTAGGAAGTTTTAGTGACTTTTTTGGGACACCGGGTATGATTGCGAAAAAATGGGACAATCCCTTTTTTATGGGACGTTTGGTCACACTATATTAACAGTAAGTAATGCAGGTGTATGGTCCAGCAGCCTCTCTCTACACTCTGTACAAAATCACTAGGTGGTAAAGACATCAGTTGACCAAATGGGATGTGACTGTTACATAACAAGGCATAACTAACATCATCAGAAGCACACTGACAAACAGAGCAGTCTGTATGGCAGGAGGCAGTAGGCCTGCATTAACACAATTTATGTAAGTAATATAAATATAGGTGAAGTGTATGGTACTGTACATCCAGATACCTTAAGGCAGTGCACCCCTGATACCCCCACATTTTGTAACAGCCTAGGGTATTTATGGTGCATCCCTCCTAGACTCAATAATACAGGCCCATATACACCTGTTACATACACTTGCCTCTGGATTGCATAAGGGCTCACATGTATTGTGTAGGTGAAGCCCACACATATATGGCCTCAGCCCCATCATATGTGTGGAGGATACAACAGCAGTGGACTCGTGGCAGCAATGGCAGTGTGAGATACTCACAGCCAACTACAGAACAACCCCTGACAGCATGTCATATGTGCAAAGCTTGGTATGTAGGTGGAGGACAGAGGCTGGAACACAGGCCCATATGTGGACAACTGTTGCCATACACTAATAAAGTCACTGGTGTTACAGGATAGTGTGCAACATACCCTTAGTTGGGGAAGTGAGGTTAGAAACATAAATGGATGTAGCCATGTACTGATAGCACTCAACACACACACCGCCAGTGAAATATAGGTGAAGTGTATGGTACTGTACATCCAGATACCTTAAGGCAGTGCACCCCTGATACCCCCACATTTTGTAACAGCCTAGGGTATTTATGGTGCATCCCTCCTAGACTCAATAATACAGGCCCATATACACCTGTTACATACACTTGCCTCTGGATTGCATAAGGGCTCACATGTATTGTGTAGGTGAAGCCCACACATATATGGCCTCAGCCCCATCATATGTGTGGAGGATACAACAGCAGTGGACTCATGGCAGCAATGACAGTGTGAGATACTCACAGCCAACTACAGAACAACCCCTGACAGCATGTCATATGTGCAAAGCTTGGTATGTAGGTGGAGGACAGAGGCTGGAACACAGGCCCATATGTGGACAACTGTTGCCATACACTAATAAAGTCACTGGTGTTACAGGATAGTGTGCAACATACCCTTAGTTGGGGAAGTGAGGTTAGAAACATAAATGGATGTAGCCATGTACTGATAGCACTCAACACACACACTGCCAGTGAAATATCTGACACAGCACCTGTGTAGTGGACAGACAAAACATGATAGGCACACCTCTGGCCACCAAGAGAATAGGCCCACAGTTGAGAGCTATGCAGACAGACTGCATTCTAAGGTAAACTAGTATGTGCACACATACCCTGTAACACCAGTACTATACAAAGCATAACACAACTCTACTCAAACTCTGTCTGCAGTTCTGGAACCTCCTACAAAAATTTAGCTGGCCTGAGTGTGCCAGTTCTCCTGTAAGAGGTATTGCTACCTTCTGTCTGTAACACCGATGCCCACACACAGGAAGGATGTCCATCACACAGGAAAAGTAAAGGGACCATGCCCACATGATGTGGGGATTTATAGTAGGTGGTTGCCATGACAGTGGTAATTGGAAGTACTACACACATGCAGTTAGCAAGTGGAGGACACTGATTGGTGCAGAGACCATCACCTGATCATGTGCATCACCTACTAAAGCCAGGCTGCAATCTTTTCAAAGCAGATCAATCCATTTACTGGAGTGAGAGAGGGAAAGAGAGAGAGAGAGAGAGAGAGAGAGAGGAAAAAAAAAAAAAACGACACAGCTCTTCAAAGAAACAGCTGACATCACAACCATTTAGCCAGCTGTCATTAAACAAGACATAATTCCCACAACAGGTATGCGAGGTATATATACATGTAATATAATGTAGTACCTGGTCCATCATAATGGGATAGAGGATGTGGAATGATTTATAAGTGCCATCAGGTGTTGTTGTGATGATGTTCAACTGAACAACTGCTATGGACAATAGTGTCTGTCCCTGTGTGTAGTGGGCCATAGACGTTAACTGCACATGTCAGAACTGACAGACAAAATGTAAGCCATCATAGTGTGTTGTGTAATGGGAAGTATGTACATTACGTGGCCAATAGCTGGTGGAAGTAATGCCATTATGATGGACATGTGGAAGCCACAGCCCACCACTGGCAGGATATTCAGGAGAATCTGTAGTGTAGCATGCCTGAATGCCATAGGTGTGTATTGGGGTTATCTGCAGTCGCCCCTACATATACCCCCCCTAATGTCAGGCCCTGTCTATATGTGGCAACTGTCTGTGTTTTAGCAAAGCAGAACAGTGCAGCTGTGCAGGAAGGTGTTGTGAGATTGTGGAGCTGATATCTGAATGTACCCCACATATAGGTATGCACATGTGCACATATGTCACATATATAGTATTTAAAGATATATATGTATGTCAGCATGTATGTCCAGAAATATACATATACCCATGTGTAGACCTACATATGTGCACATATATATGGAGTCACATATATCTACATACATATAGATAAATACTGATATGCAAATGTCAACATCTGTACAAACAGATATGTATGGTAAGACATGTCCCCTATATAACTACCACAGTGATGTGTGCTATGTGTGATGCAGCAGCACACATAGAAATACAGACAGATATCTACAGCTGGCAGTATGTGCATCATGGATGGGTATGTCACATGTTACTCCCATCCTAGCACCACAATGCCCCCACCTGTGAAGTATGCAATGGGAATATGGGGAAGTATGGCAGATACACATGTGGAGGTGGTCAGGATTGGTAGATATAGAGGACAGTCTACAGGGGTGGTATGTGACACATGTGGTGGGTAAACACCATGGATGGTGTGTATGGTCTGTGATGTGGATGGCCCATTGTCCCCAATATGGCCACAATGGGAACAAGGCTCCCACCAACTCCCACTCACAACAGCAGTCCATGTCCTGATGGTGCCAGGTCTGGTGGCTGAGCAGGAGGAGCATGTTGGCCATATGAATGTGTACTGGGCACCTCCGACAGATGTAGCACATCCCTCATGTGTCTGTGGAGCTTGGTATGGAACAGACCAAGACTTGAGCTCAGGGGACAGGGACATGTATGTGTGTGGCTGATGGGGGTGAGCCAACATCCCCTGGGTGGTTCCACCTGATGGTATGGCTGTAACAGTACACAAAGAGGTCCCAGGTTGGCACACACATGTAATGAGGCCAGGTATCCTGGTCAAATGGGTGTGCAGAGGTGCATCAGCTGGCCAATGGAACAAATACATGTTAATGTGTCATGGTCATAGTACATATGTTGGTAGTAATAGTCTACACAATCCCATTACATGTCCAACAGCATGCATAGAACCCCCTCTAACACAGACTGTTAGATTCACAGCAATCTCAGAGCAGCCATACCACTGGCATATATGTAACCATAGTGGCCCTGACAATGGCATGTAAGTGAATAGTCTGTAACAGGCCAGCAATGTTAGTGTCCACACAGGGGACATGGCTACAACCACATAGCAGAAGGTGTGGTACACTACACAATCTGTCCAAACAGTAGTTAAGCTGTAGCCATACCTAATGAGTTGTGTGTATAGTCTGTTGAAGCTGATATGTGGCGGGGGGGGGTGACAGAGATGTGTATTATGAACTGTGGTAACCTTGCCATATGAGTCACTCAGGCCTGTTCTCATCCTCATGTTTTTCAAGCACGATGGCACACAGGCACCTCCCAGCATATTCCACAGAGGAGAATGACATGATAATTAACCACCTGGCACTGCACTACCAGGTCCTGTTTGGCAGGACAGCACTGGAACAGCAGGAGCGGACCGCCCTGTGGAACGATCTTGTCCACAGGGTCAATGATGTCAGCCTGCATATCCGCAGTTATGAGCAGGTCCAGCATCATTGTAGTGACCTGCTTCGCAATGCCAGTCGGCATGCTACCACAGTCCGGGAGGATCACCTTACCACAGTGGAGGCCATGCCATCCATCCCCCCCGACATGTGTGGAGGAGCTCCTGGACAGCCTTGTGGCACCTGCCCGTCCTGAACAACATCAACCACTGGACCCCTCTGTGGAGGTGGGTGTCACCCATACAACAGTTGAGGAGCATGCACGTAAGGACACAGGGCACATCAGTAGGCCACTATTGTGTAAATATCTGCAGTGGTATATGTAGATCATGCATATCTGATATGTTATACAAATAATGTGTTGCTGCATTGTAGTGATAATCAGATGTCCAGATGTGATAGAATTGTGTGTAGTTAAAGTAAATTTATGGTAGTACTGCACCCAGCCTGTAGCAGTGCCTCCGGTGTGGGCACCGACAATGCATCTCTCACCCACTTATGTAGGCCCTCCTGGGTAACAGCAAGGCAGCAGCCTGAAGCTGGTGAGTATGTCTTATGTAGATGCATGCCAACACACAGGACTTGGAATAGTGATGTGATATTCCATGCACACATCTAACACACCTAACCTGAATGTATGCTGTGCATGCTGTACATGTGCATGTATTGTTGCTGTGAAATGCATAGTCTCACAGGGGCAGACATGATGGGGTATTGAAAGGGTATGTCACACACCTGCATGACAGCTAACATCCTGTCATTGCGGAATGTGTCCACAGGGGGTAACATACTGTTGGTAGATATGGCCTACAGTAGCGACATGCTCTGGACAACACCCATATACAGTGCAACACCAGTGTACATAGTTGTAGGGCAATGCCAACTGCTGCTGAGATACAATATGGCATACAGCATTACACTAGTCCACATTATCAGCTGGGTCTAAGCTGCAACATGTGGTGTGCAGTGTATGGGACACTGCAAGCTGACACATATGTGTAGGGCTTACCTGTCATGCATCTGCATAAATGTCGAGTGGGGGGCTCAGCATGAAACACCAGTGCACTGCAGCATGATTCCTAAGGATGGTAGGAATGGCTCTATCTGCATATAGTCAGGTCCAGGACCTGTGGCAGCCACAATTCTTCCCACACTGCAATAGTGATGACATTGTGTGAACACCATGGGATGTGCACATGTGTGGACCTTGCAAACATGCAGAATAGGGAACACATGTGTAGGGTAGGCTGAACATACATTAACAATTGTGGAAGGCCCACGCCGGTATACCGCTGACATGAGCAATGACTGCTGTAGTTCACACAACAAGAGGTGTGATACACCATCATGATAAGGGTGTATACACACATCCCCACATGGTATGCATGCATTGCAGTCAGCAGCAGCACACCTACCACAATATGTAGATACTGCATGTGATTGTACAGGACATGTGTTATATAGCAGGTGTGTGTAAAGCTATGATCTGCAGTGCTGTGGTCTCATGCCAGATCACGGATGTGTATGTAAAAGTGATAACGGTGTGTACATCCCCCATAGCCATGGTATGCTGTGATGTTTTTCAGTGTAAGCATTTCTGCAGTGGCCATACATGGTCTGTTGATGCTGACAGCTGTAAATCCAGCATCCAGGATTCACCAATGGCAACTGCCCACATATCATCCCAGGTATGTGTTGCTGAAACATATAGGGGCTGTGAGAAGTACAGCTGGCATAACTGACATGGTACTACACATTCCACAATGGGTTAGACACCTGAGAGTTGTGGGGCACAGTACATGGCAGGGTGCAGAACAGATGCTCAGCAATAATGTGTACATGGGTGCAGAGGTATCCAGGGGAAGGGGCATCACCTAGACACAGCACATGCATCATATACATGTATACCACTGCTAGCATGGTGTGAGTATAGCTGAATTGCATGCTGTTCTGTACCATATGTTCTGCATGTTGGCAGATGGGTAATTGGAGTACTGTGTGTAGGATCATTGTGCATCCTCACTTGTGTGTGTGTGTGTGTGTGTGTGTGTGTGTGTGTGTGTGTGTGTGTGTGTGTGTGTGTGTGTGTGCATGTGCATGTGCATGTGTGTGTTTGTGTGTGTGTGTGTGTGTGTGTGTGTGTGTGTGTGTGTGTGTGTATGCATTCTGGTGGTTAGTTAGTGTGCCTGCATGGTCACTCTGGTGAAGTGGTGGGAGGTAGCTGCATGTATAATGCGTGTGTGCATGTGTGTGTTTATGTGTGTGGCCATGTATGCACATGTGTGATTGTGGGTTGTTCATGTGGCTGTACCCCCCTTTGGGACCATGCAGTACATGGCCATGGAGTGCCACATTGCATACCAGGAATACCTGTCATGTACTCACAGGACAGCAAATAGCATAATATGGCCTGTAGCTTGGATCAGACATCCAGAGGGAAGGTAGACCCCAGGTACACACTTAATATTGTTGTCAGCGGAGAGGTCGCATATAGCCCATGTATGCTGCTCTACAGATGCATTGGCGAAGGAATAGTCAACACCAGGGAGTGTATCCTCATATTGCAGCTGACATTTGATGGGCCGATGGAGCAGCATATCCCACATGTACTGAGTATTACATAAGCATGAAACACCAGTAGGAGGTATTATGGCTATAACATAGTAGCTTACAAATATAGGGGCCATGCACATCATTCCAGCCATACAGAGGGTGCATACTGGGTGACAGCATTTGGGCCATGTTACTCCACTACACACAGGTCAGGCAGGTAATGTAGCAACAGGTCTTGCATCATGGCTGCTTGTGTGGGCATTTAGAGGACTGTGATGTTAATGAATGACAGCAATGTGTGTATGTTAACAAGTGTGATGCAGGATGGGGTAACACTTGGACATATACGTGGGGCTGTCTGTAAAGGCATGGACAGATAGGTAGTACGGAGATGTGTGTGTGTGTGTGTGTGTGTGTGTGTGTGTGTGTGTGTGTGTGTGTGTGTGTGTGTGTGTGTGTGTGTGTGTGTGTGTGTGTGTGTGTGTGTGTGTGTGTGTGTGTGTGTGTGTGTGTGTGTGTGTGTGTGTGTGTGTACTGTTAAGCGATGCTGTACAGGTTTTAAAGTGTGTTTGTTGTTTTCTCCCACAGGTGGTGAGGTGGGTCAGGGTCCCTCCTGCACCCAATCTTAAGTAGGTTTCCATACAGACACTGATGATGATGATGATGATGATGATGATGATAATGGTGAGGCACAGGTGGGGATGTCAGGGGCCAACACTGTGCATACATTTGACATCCCCCTTTTAGCCACCCCACCCCCGCACAACATAGCTGCAACAGCAGATGCATGTTCCAGGCTGTAATGGTGGTGCAGGCATTTATTGAGCATTACACCAGACAGGGTCTTAGATTGCAGAGGGCTGCACTTGTTACTGTAGGTGACAACATCCGTGAAGTGGCAACTGCCATCCGTGCTTCTAACAAGCAAATGGATAGATGACATGATGAGCTGATGGCTCTCATCAACTGTGGTGTGTCCTTACTTCAACATGTGGTGGGAATGCAGCGATGCCTGTGTGGATGTGGCCCAACAACACCAACAGCTGGCACTCAGCGTGTGCATGCTGGGACACCAAGGGGCTCCTGTAGTGGCAGTAGCAGCCCTGGCAGTGCAAGGGGGGTGCTGTCCACACCACACCACAGTAGGCCATGTGCACATGGTCTTGCCCAGTATCAGGAGGGATGTGGTACCAGCAGACAAATGTCATCAGCAGGTGAGAGTAGAATTCAACACCTGTACCTGCACATGCCTGCGGAACTCCTGGTAGGCAGAGTCCACATGTCCATGGCCAGAGGCAGTGAACTGCACACTGTGCCAGGTATGGTCTGCAGCTGTCCATAAACACCTGTGTAGAGCAGCCACAAGGCAGAACTGTGTGCATACATACCCACACACTATGCAAACACACCTAGGGCACCTCATACCTACAAACACCACATCACCTCAGCCAGCTCCTCAGAATACACCCATCTACACACATGGTGTCAAATGTATGATCAACCCTCGGCCTCTGGCAGACCAACACCACACCTTGTGCATATGATGATAACTTGTGCCCCTTCCCTGTCATCCATATCATCGATGCAGGGACAGACTGATATGGTTCTAATGCACAGGGTGAGTGTACACCAATGTACCACAGTCCTGCATTGTAACATGTTGTAGGGTGAAGTGTGTGAGGCATAATTGGCAGGTAGTGTAGCCATCCAGCAGTGATGCCTTCTGGCTGTTAGTAATACTGCTTGGTTGTTGTCCCTAAACTGATATGCAAGTGTGTTGTAGGTGTACATGTGTCAGCATGAGGATGCCCTGTGCATATGATGATACCTGTGCCCCATCCCTGTCATCCATACCATTGATGCAGGGACAGGCTGATATGGTTGTGATGCACAGGGTGAGTGTACACCAGTGTATCACAGTCTTGCAGTGCAACATTTTGTAGGGTGTAGAGTGTGAGGCATAATTGGCAGGTAGTGTATCCATCCAGCAGTGATGCCTTGTAGCTGTTAGCAATACTGCTTGGTTGTGGTATCTAAACTGATATGCATGTGTGTTGTAGGTGTACATGTGTCAGCATGAGAATGTCCTGTGCATATGATAATACCTGTGCCCCATATTTGTCATCCATACCATCAATGCAGGGTCAGGCTGATATGGTTCTAATGCACAGGGTGAGTGTACACCAGTGTACCACAGTCCTGCTGTGTAACATGTTGTAGGGTGTAGAGTGTGTGGCATAATTGGCAGGTAGGGTAGCCGTCTAGCAATGATGCCTTCTAGCTGTTAGTAACACTGCTTGGTTGTGGTCTGTAAACTGATATGCGGATGTGTTGTAGGTGTGCATGTGTCAGTACAAGGATGGACTGCGTTCATAATGCACAATGGGGTATGTCACTGGGCTGACACCATGGCAGTGACATATCTGGGGTACAGTTGAACACATTTCACAGGTTACTATACTGGGTATTGCCTGTGCCACATGGACAGGTGGCCCGTTGAGGTGTGTATACCCTGCAACCTGATGTAGACCCATCCACAAACACACACACAGTTACTTGCCAACACTGGGACTAGACCCCTACCTAGCTATGTCGTGATACTGACATGTTTGGACTACATTGTACAAACACTGCCTTAACCACTCTGTATCCAACACTCCTTGTTCTGGCCAGCAACAAAATGAGCAGCCCTTGCAGGTCATGAACTCTGGGCCCTTTACACTGAAGTCACAACACATGACCACTACGCTATGACCACTATATAACCACTGTAAACTGATATGCAGATGTGTTGTAGGTGTACATGTGTCAGCACGAGGATGGGCTGTGGTCATAATGCACAATGGGGTATGTCACTGTGCTGACAACATAGCAGTGACATATCTGGGGTACAGTTGAACACACTTCACAGTATTGCCTGTGCCACATGGACAGGTGGCCCACTGAGGTGTGTATACCCTGCAACCTGATGTAGACCCATCCACAAACACACACACAGTTACTTGCTAACATGGGGACTAGACCTCTACCTAGCTATGTCATGATACTGACATGTTTGGACTACATTGCACAAACACTGCCTGAACCACTCTGTATCCAACAGTTCTTGTTCTGGCCAGCAACAAAATGAACAGCCCTTGCAGGTCATGAACTCTGGGCCCTTTACACTGAAGTCACAACACATGACCACTATGCTATGACCACTGTGGGGACAGCTGTTGTGTCATCAATACATCTGTCATTACCCAAATTGAGTGGTATTGAACCCTTGCCTTTATGTCCTAGATTGTGTAGTCCTTGTCATTAATATGACTGTTGCAACACATATGTTGTTTCATCAAAATGTACACATAGCAGATACATATGGTGGGATACATGTGGGAGGGTATACACAACTGTGATGTTTACTCACAGCAGGTATATGGTTGTATACATATAGGTGTATAGATGTCTACATGTACATACACAGGTATACACATACATATGTCAGTATACACATCTGTATAGTGCTACATATATATGGCCATGTGTACACCTCTTCATATGTACATATGTGTACATATCTATACATATATGTATCTATACATATGTGTATATATAGGTATACGTATATGTACATATAGATATGTGCATATAGCTGTATATGTATGCACATCCTATGTGTACAGATATGCCTAGTTATGTTGGTATATATTTAGATATCTATGACTATATGTGCATACATATCTATACCAATATACCTACTACTGTCAATATATCTGTAGATATCCATACATTTATGTGCATATGTATCACTATCTGTATATGTGTAGACATATATCGCTCTATCTATGTATATATCTGGGTGTGTATATGTATATCTATGTACTTATACATACCCATCTATATATGCTGATATGTTTATGTGTAATCCTAGCTATATATCTGGATGCATATATGTACAGATGGCCTCACCATATGTCCTGGACACAGAGTGTAGACCTACCACAGCCCCTATAGTCCCAATGTCATAGTCGAAGTGGATGTCAGGTATGTATAGCAGGTATATTGGTAGACTATTGCTACTGTAATCGTGATTGTCTTCACAGACATGGTGTGTGTGGGAGGTCACATCTGCTTTCCACATGTGTGCCATTGGCTTCTAACAGACATCCTAAAGACATCCTGGTAAAGTGCCACTGCTAGCACATAATGCCCCCATGGACTACAGCACAAATATTGGCCAATATATGTGGACATTCTGAAACACTTCTTACAGTCCGGAGGTATACACAGAACCCCTTAGTGCTAAACATGTACACCATTCATGACAATATGGATGTTAACAGCTATGTAGATTGGTATAACACATAACGACTGGTATACATATGCCACCATAGGTATGCATTCACACACCCCTGTCTGGCCTGACACATAATACCACTGGTACTGGAGTGCCATGGCCACATAGTACCCATTAGATAGTGACATACATCTCTACAGCGTCCCACTGCTCTGTCTGACATACATGACTGTAAAGAGAGACTTGGCACCAGTACATCTGGTAAGTCTCTCCACATGACATCTCACTGAATAAGTACACTAAGCTGCTAGACATGTAACAATGCACTGTGCAGGCTACAGGCAGACTGGCTCATCACTGGGCAACATCTCCTATGGGGGAATGCACATGTGCCTGCATATATAGCAGGCTCTGCAGGCATATCACACCACAGGGTAAGATACACATGTGTGAAGGTGCATAACCATATCCATTGTGAACACAGCCACAGCCACATATGGTAAGCTAGCATAAAAGTACAGTATATGGACTATCTGTTCAACAACATCCTCATATGCACCACTCACAGACTAACCCTACATATACTGGGCTGCTACACAGTGTGGACTGCTGTCTGTCTGTGGTATGGGACATGTGTGTGTGTATGGCCCTACAAACATGTAAACCAATACAGTAACATACAATGGAACAGCATGTAACATCAGATAGGATGGGACCTATAACAATGACATCTACCACAGTCTGTACACAGGCTAAAGAACATGCTCACAATACACAAACTGTCGACAGTCACCATTTTTACATAGACCTCAGTACTGTACAAATGACCACAGAATGTCCCGGTAATGTCAGCAAATATTACCAGTACTGTACATAACATGTATAGCAGTTTGATATCTCTCTGGCTTGCTATCAGATATGATGACACATATGATGGTGTACAGCACACATGCACCTCGTAATGCACAACATATGTACAAAGGTTGACAGAGTTGTGGCTGGAAGCACATACACAAGGCCAATATTGACATGTTGCTGTGTTAACCTCATACATGTACTGTCATAACAGGGTTTGTTGCAACATGTGTTCTATGAGGGATATGAAGTCAGTAACTGTCAGGGCTTTCACCGTCTACAGACTGAAATCCTCACACTACGTTCTGCAGTTCACAGATATGTGTTCTGTGGGTAACACATGACACCAAGGGCACAACACGCTGCCCAGTCTGCAGACAACCCTGCAGATGCAGATTCCTTGTAAACACAGTACTGACATGGCAGGTATTGCAAGATTTCGGACAGCCATATCCACACACACACTATTAAACCAACATTACTCGACATGCAGTATAGCAGCGCTTACAGTCTGTAGTCAGGCCAGGCACACCCCCCTCCTGTGTGTTGCCCTGTTTCCACAGTGTAAGTTGTTAGATGTAAATCGCCAATCCATCTGAGCTACAGATATTGGAGTGTGTTACCATGCTTCCACATGCATTCAGCTAGAAGAGGACTGCAATTGGTGCAGAGGCCATCAGCTGATCATGACCATCACCCTACAAAACACAAGATGCTGCCTAACAAAGCAGGTGTACATCCCACATCCACCAGAGATGGTGTGGGTGGGACAGACAGAGACAAAGCATGTCAGGGAAGGTGTGGGTGAGTAAAATGTAAGCATGTTTGTATCACACACCTACCAGTACAGGGTTTCAAACACCTGACTGCTATGCTTAGCTATCACATATGTATGCAGTTATTGCATGTGCCACATAACTTACATGTTGGTGAGCTGTCCAGATGCATATGTGCTGGTGAGTGACATTTGCAACACTGTTGTGATACCGTAGGTGTGGCACACGAGCCTGTCCACATGAACAGGTGTCAGTGTTAACACAGCCACACTCTGTAAAGGACTTATACACATTGCCACACTTGGCATGGTAACAAATACACTTCCTAACCAGTTACCTTGCCACAATACAGTAATGCATAGGTATGAATTGGCCCATAGGGGTTATCCTGGCGTTCTATGGTCAAAGGGTATGTGACAGTGTCTGACATTAGAAAGCATGCTTCAGTATGCCACTGGGTGTGGTACTGGCTGTGATTGTGGTCAGAAGCATCATACACCACACACACACAGACACAGGGTGCTAGTACCGGTGTGCATGTGTGCATTGCTTCAAAGGTGTGTAGTGGTTTATGGTCCCAGATGGCTGTACAATGCTAGGTGAGGGGTATACATTGGCACCAGGCCACATAAAAATGGTCTGCATTATGGATAAGGGGTGTAGTGTCCGGAATGGACCACACAGGTGGGTATAGTTTACACCATCCATTCTCCTGGGTTATTATTGTTCGTGGTCAGTGCTGTGGAATGCTTGGCATGTATGTGTTCTATATGCCATGACATGGTCGATATTTGGGATGTACACACGTCTCACATTCATGTACAGTGGCATGTGGAAGTGTACCTGGTTTGTCTGGCCCATGTTGTGTACAAAGAATGTAATCATCAGATGTGACAGTCCCGCCCTCATGTGGTGGGGCCAGGTAATGGACAGCTGGCTGACCCTGCACCTCCATTGGTAGCATGCTACAGGTATTCCCTGGGGTCAGTGGCATCTGTCCATACAGGGCATATGTGTAAGGTATGGTATGTCCTTTGTGGATCACATTTAATGGAACCACAGTTGTTGCAAGCATCTGGTGGGAAACATACTGAAGGTGCACTGTCTACAATTAGGTGCCTATCGTACTGCTGGACAGGGTGACATGGCCTCTGCAGGCCACTGCATTCACACCATTGTTGCTATCATTCTCCAATATGCAGTGTACTGCACACATCTTGACTGATGCCTTGCCATGTGTGTGTGTATGAGACATGGGTTGAGACTGTGCTCTGAGTAATACTGGGGTTGCTAACTGTGATTGCCTGGCCTTGTTGTCACATGTATGGGTATGGATATGCACCCCAGCCTCTTGGCTATTTCACAGCTGCTTTCCCTTTACAGTGGACATTGTGATATGTACTGGGGCCACCATATCAGAAAAGCGAAAACCACTACACATTGGGCCCAGGTGCCATACATGCACACCCTTCTCCATGCAGGTTACGAGGTACAAACATGCATGCATGCACACCTGTCATGTCCGGGAGTAGAATTCCTACCTAACTAGTTTATTACACTACAGCACTATGCAGGTATAGTACGCACCATGGCGATTATTACAGTACTTCTTCCCCAAAGGTGTATATCCCATTGGCTGACATCAGCAGGATTGCCAAGTATGGCATTTGACATGTACTGGGTGTGACAAGCCTAAAATGCATTGCTCCCTACACAGACAGTGGAACACACACAAAACATCCAAAACTGCCATGGGTGGGTATAGAACCATACCAGGTTCCTGAATCACTCTACAGCAGTACCCAGTTATGGCACATGCTACGGAGATTACTTGGCTTCAACCCTCCCAGAGGTGTATTTCAGGGTGGATGATATCAGCAGCTTTACAAAGGTAGAGCATTTAAATTGTAGTGGGTGTGCCTACCCTAAACAGCATTGCTGTCTACACAGACAGACACACAGTTGCCAAGGCTGGGGTTAGAACACCTACTTAAGTAGTGTATCATACTACAGCAGTACACAGTTACGGCACATGACACAGAGATTACTAGCCTATCACTTCCCCAAAGGTGTATTTTACAGTTGGTGACATCGGCACACTTGTCAAAGTGGACCATTGGAGGTTGTAGTGTCTGTGAATGGACACAAAAAAATTGCTCCCTACACTGACAAAGGAACACGCACACACAAATACATCCACATTTGCCATGTCAGGGAATGGAACACCTACCTACGTAGTATGTCACACTATAGCAGTAAGCACTTACATGATGCGCTACAGAAATTACTGAACTATAGCTTCTCAGTGGTGTATTACTAGGTGGATGACATCAGCTGCCTTGCAAAGGTTGAACATTTAGATTGTGGGGAGTGTGGCTAGCCTAAAGAGCATTGCTTTCTACACAGAAAGACAGACACACACCCTCAGTTGCCATGTTTGGGGATAGAACTTCTACCGAACTAGTTTATTACACTACAGTGGTATGCACTTACAGGATGTACTACAGAGATTACTGGGCTGCAGTTTCCCAGAGGTGTATTACTAGGTGGATGACATCAGCTGCCTTGCAAAGGTTGAGCATTTGGATTTTGGGGAGTGTGGCTAGCCTAAAAAGCATTGCTTTCTACACAGACAGACACACGGTTGCCATGTCTGGGGATAGAATTCTTACCTAACTAGTTTATCATACTACAGACGTACGCAGTTACAGGAAAAGCTATAGAGATAACCAGGCTATAGCTCCCAGAGGTGTATTTCTAGGTGGATGACATCAGCAGCCGTGCCTAAGTTGTGCATTTACATTGTTAGGAGTGTGACTTCTCTTAAAAGCATTGCTCTCTACACAGTCAGATGGACATGGACATGCACACAAACACAGTTGCCATGTGTGGGATTTGAAGTCCTACCTAACTAGCTTATCACACTACAGTAGCACACAGTTATGGGATGCACCACAGAAATTTCTAGGCTACACCTCTCCCAAAGGTGTATTTCACATTGGATGACCTCAGCGAGCTTGTCATAGTAGGGCTATGGGGAGGGCAATGTGTGTGCATGGGCCATTACCCATTCATTTATGGGTTGATACACCACAAGCGGACACACACAGGGTCATATTTAACAGGTATGTGTATACAGTTGCTAGATGACTGCTTCCTTGTACAGTCATGTTGCACAGCTGGCAAGTGAACCACATGGCCTGTAATGCTGACAGATACTGGTGGCTAGTATCTGCAGTGAGTGACATCTACATGTCATGTGTTTGGGGCCCTTTGGCTGTGTATTGGGTGGGACAGGTCTGGATAGCTCCTTGTCACAGTCACCCTCTTTCACACATCTATGTCCGTCTACCTTTGGCTTATTATAGTGTGTTGTCCTTATATATATATATATATATATATATATATATATATATATATATATATATATATATATATATGTATTCCTACCCACTGTGTGTGTGCAAGGCTTGAGTGGTGCATACTGATGGGTGTCTGCACTAAAAACAGCAACTGCCAGTTATGTCTAGTCCACTGGTGTTTGCAGACATGGCCGTCATGTGTTTAAGTGTGTGAGCATGCCCAGTATGACCTTTCAGTATGTTGTTGTCTTACATTGCCTTCATTTCTCTAAGTGTATGAGCCTGCCCAGTATGGCCATCTGTATTGCATGTGTGGGTCAAGTCCAGGTAGTTTGTACTGTAGTGCTGACCTTTGTGTTGTACACTGACAGGTAGCATGCTGTCGCTACAGGGTATCCATTATTTGGCATTGACCATTACTACTTTTCTTCAGAACTAACACCCCACTGCCTGCCCTGCTGTGGTTTTCTGTGTAGGCCTGGGGGGGGGGGGGGTTAACCATAGCCATCATTCTGGGGCCATGGCACAGGCTCTGTTTGGGTTTGTCTACACCTGTCCTGCTGCCTGACACTATTGTTGGATATGTGAACTGTCCTGACTGGCATGTGTAGGTCATTTGGACACACATGTCACTCAGCACATTTCCTGTAGTGGGTTTTGTCACCCTGTGTAGTACTGGCTACTATGGTGACTCCAGTATGTGTTACACATGTCATGGTGCCACTATGGGTGTCTACTGTCTGCTGCCATAACATCCAGCCTCCCATTTCCCTTGCATGCTCGCATCCATACCATAACTACAGGTAACGACACATTCTACTCCATATGGCAATTGGTAGGTTGATTGATTTACCTTGTGGGCGTGCCAGGCTTGTGGATGGTGCTGATGGGCTGCCTATGTCAGATGCACACAGTACACTCCCTATATATGGTTGAGCACAGGTAGTGTCATGTTTGGCATCCTTTTTACTGTATGTGCGAGTCAGAGAGAGGTGTCATTCCCTGGGTCCCTACTGTGTCAGTGCATGTGATATGTGTTGCCTCTTTGACAAGGCCAGGGCATACTGGGCAGGCCTCCTTCTGCCTACTGGGGCAGGCTCAGGTTGTTCCTCCTCCAAGTCACTCTGTGCCTATGCAGGCCTTGGCATTGGTGGGGGGCTGTGTGGCCCTGCCCCATGCTGTTTCTGCTGCAGTTGTTTCCACAGGATCATATTGTGCAGCATAGCACATACCATAACAATTTAGGTACATGTAGTTGGTGAATACTGCAAGGCTCCACCGGATGTGTCCAGACACTGGAACCATAAATTCATAGATTAGTACTAGGCTAACTGTCCTCATAGACCATTTTAAGCCTAGCTAATTACCCCATGTGGGAATCAAACTCTGCACGTTGTGCTTCTAAGGCAAGCACCTTAACCATTATACCAATCTTGTGAGCATCCCAAATACATGCTCTATTATGGGTCTGGCATGTGCGTGTGCCACATTATGCCATTGTTGTTCAGGTGTGTGTGCATTTCTGATGGGTGTCATCAGCCATGGCTGCAGTGTGCACCCAGCATCCCCCACTAGGTGGTCATAGGGGATGTCCCCATTGGCAAATCTCTGGCATAGCTGCGTGACATGCCATATGTGGGAATTATCATAGCTTCCAGGGCAGCCTCCACACACATTCAGTATAATGCCCTGGGCATCACATATGACCTGGCAGGAGGGGATGCCCCTGCGGTTGATGTAGGCCCTGCGCTGCTCACTGGGTGGTGCTTTGATGCATATGTGCGTACCATCTATAGCCCTTACTACCCAAAGGTATTCTGCTATTTGGTGGAAGAGATGTATATTGCTGGTCAACACCTCATAGGTGTTGAGGAAATATACAAGCTCATTGGCATGTGCTGACATGGCATCCAGGAACTGGAGGACTACTCTGGAAGCTGATGCCTGTGAGATCCCCATGATATCCCCAGTTGTGCTTTGGGAGGTACATGTGGCTAGTACACCTAGACCTACACATACCTTGGTATCCTCTGGGATGAGCTTCCCTCGGTCAGTGTGGTGTGACAGGTGTGGCCGGAACAGCTCAACACTTTGCTGTAGGAGGTCTCTGTCTACCCTATAGTGCTTCACTATCTCCATCTCATGTAGCCCCTGGTAGGTTACCCTGGGTCTGTACACTCTTCTCCATATCCTCACTGTGGGTTGTTCGGCATAATTCACATCCTCATCACCCTCTGCCTCTTGCACATGTTGTTCTATGTTGCCTGCTGCAGCCCTTCTCATTTTGTAGTTTTGTTAGTTAAAATTTCCCCACTTGTATACACTGGTGGTGTAGAGTGTGGGAAAAACCAGAGTGGAAGGTGCTTTCTTAGTTTATAATAGTGTTCTGGGCTGGGCTGGTCTTCTGCCTGTGTATTTGGCTGATTCTGATACATTTCACCTGCCAGCTATGCTAGTTCTCCTTGATTACCTTTCTACTGCTGTTTTCCTTTCCCATTGCCTTCCTGTTTAAGCCCATGTGTGCGCTGCACAAACAGAGTGCTCAAATGTGCACACTGCTGCTATTTCCTGGTTTAACCTCTTTTTTCTTCCTCTACAACCTGGTGCATGCCACACACACCCGCCTAGGCTTTGTAAAGACTGCTAGGTAGGTTTAGACACACCCCTAGCTTACACAGGGCTCCACAGGGCTCCAGTCCACTTACAGTATGCCAGACACACACACCCATGATGTTACCTACCTCCTAGGCTTGCACCCAGCTATTCATACTCTTACATTGCAGGGATCTGCCTCAGATCCTGGGGAAAACTGGGATTCACTATCCTTCCCCTCATTTGCATAGGATTGCCTGCTAATGCATAGTTACATATCTCTCACTGACCCTTAGCAACCACTACTCACTGGCCATGTTGTCTTCTGCCTGCCATTGACTTGAATTGCAGAATACTAATTTTAGTTAGAATGCTTAATTTATGTTTGTTTTGTTATTCCCCCCTGATCCCGTTTGCGCGCCGCTGCCCTACGCTTAAACAGCCGGGATCGGCTAATAGGAATTAAAAGTTGATTTTTAAAAATGTTGTACTGTTTGCAATGTCAATGACCTTATACCTGGCCATTGGCATGCTTACTACATAACATGCAGCCTTTATTTGGGGTTGTCATAGCTCCCTTTTGAATTTTGCAGACATGCATTAGGTTACTAACTGAATACATTTCTGCTCATTGCACTAGTCCTGCATGGATGGTTGCAAGCTTCCTAGATCACAAATTCACCTCATTTGCATGGATATCTCCTGCAAATGTGGTGATTTGCATACAAGGGCTTTGTCTGTGCAAGATTTGTGCAGGAGCACTCGTGCATGCCCCTGCATGCTGTTCCTGGATCGCGCGGTGGACATATTGCCTGCTTGGGATCCTGCACCCATCTTGAATGCAGTGCAACCTTTTGAGAATCCGGGGGACTATGCTGTTGTTTTGGATGATTATAGTAGCTTCTTCTAAGTCATTAAAGGTTCTCATCTCATTGGCAAAATGTATTTTTATCTTGGCTGGAAAGGCCAGCTGTGCTTTAATGTTGTTTTGCTTCAACAGTTTAATTATTGGCCAGACTTTTTTCCTTTGCTCTAGTATTCTGGAAGAATAATCATTGTCAAACTGTTGTCAAGCTTTGATTGTATTTTAAGGGTGATTTTCTCCAAGCAGATTTTAATATTAGTTCCTTGTCCAGAAATGAAAGAAATTTTATAAGTATGGATTTAGGTAGAGTATTTGTTGAGTTAGAAGCAAATTTCCTCAGTGCCTATGCACCCTTTCATTTCCAAATGAAAGTCCATCTATCAAGACAAAAAATTCAGGAATCCGGGTTGTTAAGAATTAAATAATGTATTCTCCTTCAGTGTTTTCAGGCAGACCAAAGATCCTTATGTTGTTTCTCCTTTCCCTGTTTTCTAAGTCATCTATTTTGTTAAGCAGACATGTATTCTGTTTAAGCAGAAATTATTTTTGGAATTCTTCCTGTTTGAGTCTCCCTTCAATGTCATTTAGAGAAGTGTCAATATTTGTTATTTTTGTATGGTGTTGCTATTATAGTTCATTAAGAGTATCAGTCTGTTTTTGAGAATTGAGTTTGAGGTTTTCTAAGTCATTTTTAAAGCCACCCATCTTCAAAGATAGTTCCTGTAAGGTAGGTGTCATCAATTGCAGTTCTTTTTTCAAAGCATCATCTGGATGAGAATTCCTTGAGTTGTTCATATTCAACTACTCAATATATCTCCAAGTTACTTGACAGGAAAATGTTTGTATATCCCTTCCAAAATTAATATTTATGTAGCTTAGTTTATCTATAGATTGCTGATGTTTTCACCTTGAAAATAATAACATTTTCATATATTGTTATACTAGTTTATGGAGCTCTCAAAATTCATTGCTCTCAGTTGGACATCTAGGCTCTGCCCCCATGGTTACCTTTTCTGTTGCATATGTAAACAATATTTTGTAGTTATGTGATACTTATGTGTATTCTATGTCTGTTTTCTTTTAGGCCATCTACAATCATGGCATCAAGATGTGTGAATCCATCTACAGGTAATGAAAACAATACATTAATTGATGGTTTTTGGCAACATGCTGGTCAAACTGAGGCACAGTTGGGGTGTGCAGAGGTTGAATCTGACACAAAGGTTGACATACAGCCATCCCTTGAATTTACTTTGGACACAGACAGTATGACTATGTCTACCCTATCCATTGAGCCCACATATCTTGGACAGGATTACGGAAATGTAGCAATTGTGGCTTCAGTGCCTGTTGAGTCTGGCAGTAGCAAAACTGTGGGTGAGATGCCATGCAGGAAGATTTATAGGGATGATTGGAAGGGGCCTGCTGTCCCTCCTCCACCTGTTGCAAGTGTTTCTTCCAGTGCCACTCAACGTATGTTTAGGTCCATCATGGAAGCACAGGCACATTCCTATAGGTGCTCCAGACAAATGCTCAGGGTTGTGGACATGGCCCAGTCTGACATGTGTGACTGCTTCCACCATGTTACCAATTAACTGGATCAGATACATGTCATGTTTGAACGAGGAGTTCCAGAGCTGTTAGACATGCTACACTTAAAGAAATCCCAATCTCTCAGAGCCACATGCTCCAGGGATCTAAACCTTGTCATCACAATAAACAAAACATGCTGGAGGGATAGGTTCCTGACCCAGAGACTCCCCAGAGACTCCCCAGACCCTGGAATAAACTGCCCATAGATGTCAAGCAGAGGGCCTCTTTGGCACTCTTCAAAAGGAACCTTGACGATTGGATGAGAGATAGGAAATTCACCCTGAGGATCACGTCAGTCACCCTGCTAGACAGGGATCCAGTGAAGTAAATATTGTGGGAAGAAATAACCAGGGAATTGTTATGGCTAGGCTTGTATAGGCCCTATGGCCGATAGCCTAATACCAACCTATGAACCTATGTGTGTCTGTGATGGAATAGTTGCTGGGAGGGGAATGGCTTTCTCATGGGTGTAGTTCAGCCACATCATCTGCTGTCAGCAGATGATGTGGCTGAACTACATCTGCTGTCAGCAAATGTGGCCATGCTTATCATGCTCCCATACTGGTAGTACTTCCACTGTTCTGTCAAGTTTGCTGTCCACACCCAGACATGGCAGACCATGGGATTGTAGTCCTGAGTGTCCCCAGGAAGATCATCCAGTCGACATCAGTCACTCTCCGGTAGCAGCATTGCATCTGACCATGGGTGTGAAACTCCTGGGAGAGATGGTTCCTGAGGTTGGAGATAAGTATGATGAACTGCCCCCTCTACCATGAATGGCTCACACCTGTCCAACACAACAAGATGTAGAACTAGCACTCAGTTTGGCTGTGTTCATGCACAAACTCACACACCAGTTTCACCTGGAGTCCCCTACAGAGAAATACACATAACATATTCATTTTCTCTATCTGCCCATTTGTTGTTTTGTCCAAATGTCTGCCTTCTTACTCACACACACTCACTGACCTTTTGTGTAAGCCTAGGCTTCCTTCCCCATACAACACCCTGTGCAAGTGATAATAACAGTGCCATCTCCCTGTGTTGTACCTTTCTGATTCACGGATACAAAATCTGTGTCTGATGCACAAGGTGCATAGCTAACTTAGTGCTTACTATATCTGCATTTGTGTTGGAGAACTGTTTATTGTACCTTTGACTTTTATTGACTTTGGAAATGCAGACTTGAGACCAAACAAATATCACAACTTTATAATTACTGCTGTTGTAAGGGCTGTGAATTCAGAAACTGCAATGTGTATCATCCCTTTGTTCATAGGTTCATAGGTAGGTACTAGGCTATCGGCCATGGGCCTAAGTAAGCCTAGCCAACAAAGTTCGCTGGCTTACGCCAACCAAAGAAAGTTAATTTCCTGCGCCCCTGTCAAGCAGAGCCACAGAAGTGATCCCTGGGGTGTATTTCCTATTTCCCATCCACTCATCAAGATTTTTCTTGAAGAATGTTAATGAGGAACTTTTCTTGACATAGATGGGTAGCTTGTTCCAGAGTATAGGAAGTCTCTGAGACAGGAATCTATCCCTCCAGCATGTCCTGTTTATTGTGGTGACAAGGCTTAGATCCATAGAGTGTGTAGCTTGGAGGGATTGGGATTTCTTTAGGTGTAGCATATCCAACAGCTCTGGGTCTAACATAGCATTATATGTTAGGCAGAAATCACCTCGGAGTAAGCGATATGCTACAGAGTAAAGCTGGAGTTTTTTGAGATGGTCAGTGTAGTGCATCTGTTTGAGACCAGTTATCCTCTTTGTGAGGTACTTCTGTGGCCTTTACAGCTGCTGCAGATGTCTTGTGAGGTACATTCCAAAAGGGGCATTGTACTCTATAATGGATCTAATGAGTGTGGAGTAGAGGGGAACAATTACCTTTTTTTCCTGGATGAAACACTTTTGTGATGAGGTGTACCACATAGAAGGATTTCCAGACTACTGTGAAATGTGATTATCAAAGGAGAGACTACTGTCCACCTGGGTCCCAAGGTCTCTTATCACATATTTGGTGTTAAGAAGACTGCTGCCTATGTGGTAGTTCATAGGTACAGAGTTTTTACCAAAGAGGATAACAATGCACTTTTTGCCATTGAGCTTGAGGCCATGGCTCTGACACTAGGCATCTGTCTCAGTGAGGCCATTCTGTAGGATGTCCACATAATTTGGGGACTCGACTATAGCTCCTAGTTTGCAGTCATCTGCGAACTTCGTTAGCCAGAGGCCTTCTGTGTTAGCCTGTACTTCAGAGAAGTAGATAACAGAGGTCCCAGGAATGAACCCTGTGGTACTCCACTTGTTACTGGTTTAAAGTTAGATTTGGAGTCTGCAAATTTTACAGTGTGGGTTCTGTCAGTGAGCCAGTTGGCAACCCATCTTGTGACATAGAGATTTATACCTAGTTTAGTGAGTTTAGCTATAATTCCAGAATGGTGGATGGTGTTGAAAGCCTTGGCGAGGTCAAGATAGGCTGTGTGAACCACCTTACCCTTGTCTATGGCTTTGGTGACTGCCTCAAAGAAGTCGACCAGGTTCAGGAGGCATGATCTGACTTTCACAAACCCGAACTGGGTGGAGTCCAGAGTTTGGAGGTTACCAATGTCTTTGTTTATGAATTCCAAGATGATACGTTCCATGGCCTTTCAGACCAGGCTCATCAGGCTAATAGTGTGATAGTTCCCAGGATCATTGGTGGCTACCCCTTTGTGGAGTGGGATAAATGTTACTGTTCACCATTCAATGGCCACAAAGCCTGACGTGAGGCTACGATTCAACATGATGCTTAGGTGAGGATCCAGTTCATTCTGAAGTTCGTGTAAAATTCAGCCTGGGATGTGTTTGGTCCCATGGATGCTGTGTTTTTGGCTCTAGAGACAGATGCTTTTACCTGTGTAGTTGTGATTACAGGGACTCTGTATTCTTCCTGTATAGATATGGGCTCTTTAGGGGGTGAGAGGGGGATAAATTTAGCACTGAACCTATCTGGCAGGATGTTGGCAATATCAGTTAGTTCTGTAATTTTTATGCCATTGTGAAACTAAATTGGGTTCTGCCATTCAGATTCTTGACATAGCTATAGAATGCTTTGTGGTTGTCCTTAGCATCAGTGGTGATCTTGTTTTGGTAGCTAGCTTTGGAAGATCTTATAAGGGATCTCAGCTTCTTACTGAGGCTGACCAGGGAGCTCCTCCACTCATGGAATTTTACTCTCTTTTGCAACAGTTTTTTCCTTTGCCTGTTTATGGCAGGGGGCCACCAGATTGGCTTCCTTTTTTGGGAGGACAGCATCTTGGTTCTGTTTGGGATAGCATGATCCATGCACTCGTGTAAGTGCTTATAGAGTGCATTTGTGTAGGATTCAGCAGTCGTAACTGTATCGTCCGTCTGCATGGGTGTCATGAAGTTTGCCACTTCTGTTTTAAGAAGCATGAAGTTGGCTTTGGAGAAACATTTTACCATGGTTTCCTTAATGGCGGGTGGGGGCAGGATGTGGATATCTAGAGTGATTAGCTTATGGTTGGATCTGACCAATGAGGAGTTGACTTCAGGTGTGGAACACTGGTCACTCATATTGGTAATGACTAGGTCTAGGATATTGTTGACCCTGGTGGGGGTGTGGATAAGTTGATCCAGGGCATTGGAATTTATGAATTCCAGAAAGTGCTGAATGAAGGAGTTGATACATGAGTAGTTTTCCCAGTTAATGATGGGGTAGTTGAAATCACCCAATATTAGGGTGTTTGGTTGAACCGTAATATTATCCAGTATATCAGGAAAAGATGGGTGGGAATCCTGGCACATGGTGGGGGATTTGTAGCAAGCTACAATTTGGATTGCAGTTTTGCCCAGAGTTAGTTGCATTTAGATAACCTCAGATGCATTATGCTGAGCAGCTATCCTGGAGGTGTGGATATCCATAATGAATATGGACACACCTCCACCTTTGGTGTTCCGGTCCAGGTTAGATGGCCGAAAAATGTAGTATGAGTTATAGCCTGGTAATGCAGGGGGTGGTCTCTAGAGCCTTGAACCAGGTCTCAGTCACTGCACAGATATCGATGTTCTCCATTTTAAGGAGTGCCTTGAGTGAGTGCATTTTGAGATTTAGACTTCTAGCATTGAGTAGCATTACCCTCAGTTTTTGCTTGCCTGTTCCTGTTATGGTGGTGAATTTGTCATTTAAACCTTGCCTAAAAAAGACACTATAGGGCCGGAAAGAGTTGGCAGTATCCGGAATCCCAGGGGTGACAGGTGCAGGCCATCTCTGGCAAATCATTGTGGTCTGTCGACCATAGGTTCATAGGTTCATAGGTTGGTACTAGGCTATTGGCCCTAGGGCCTATGCAAGCCTAGCCATAACAATTCCCTGGATATTTCTTCCCACAATATTTACTTCTCCAGGCCACTGTCTAGCAGGGCGACTGACATGATCCCCTGGGTGAATTTCTTATCTCCCATCCAATCATCAAGGTTCCTTTTGAAGATGGCCAATGAGGCGCTCTGCTTGATATGTATGGGCAATCTATTCCAGAGTATGGGGAGTCTCTGTATCAGGAACCTATCCCTCCAGCATGTTTTGTTCATTGTGGTGACAAGGTTTAGATCCCTGGAGCGTGTGGCTCTGAGGGATTGGGATTTCTTTAAGTGGAGGATGTCCAACAGCTCAGGGTTTGACATGGCCTTGTATGTTAAGCAGAGATCGCCTCTTAGTAGACGATATGCCACAGAGTATAGCTGGAGTTTTTTTAGATGGTCAGTATATGGCATCTACTTTAGGCCTGTGATTCTTTTAGTGAGGTATTTCTGTGGCCTTTCCAGCTGTTGCAGATGTCTTGTGAGGTACATACCAAACGGGGTATTATACTCTATTATGGGTCTAATGAGGGATGAGTACAGTGGGACAATGACCTCCTTTTTTCTGGATGAAAAGCCCTTAGTGATGAGGTGTGCCACATAGAAGGATTTCCTGACTTTTGTGGCAATGTGGTTATCAAAAGTGAGACCACTGTCCACCTGTGTCCCTAAGTCTCTCATCACACTTTCGATGTTTAGTGCCCTGCCACCTATGTGGTAATTCATGAGTACATGTTTTTTTCCAAAGGGGATAACTATACATTTCTTGGCATTAAGCTTGAGCCCATGGCTCTGGCACCAGGCATCTGTTTCAGTAACGCCCTTTTGTAGAATATTGACATAATTTGAGGATTCAATAATGGCTCTCAGTTTGCAGTCATCTGCAAACTTTGTTAGCCAGAGTGCCTTAGTGTTGGCCTGTACTTCAGAGAAGTACATGCCAAGCAAGAGTGGTCCCAGGACTGAACCCTGAGGTACTCCACTTGTCACTTGTCTGGAGCTGGATTTGGAGTCGGCTACTTTTACTGTCTGGGTTCTGTCAGTAAGCCAGTTAGCAACCCATCGAGTGATGTAGGGATTTATGCCCAGCTTAGTAAGTTTATCTATGATTACAGAGTGGGGGATGGTGTCAAAGGCCTTGGCGAGGTCCAAATAGGCTGTGTGGACTGCCTTACCCTCGTCCACAGCTCTGGAGACTGATTCAAAGTCAATCAGATTCAGGAGACAAGATTGGCCCTTCACAAACTCAAACTGGGTGGGGTCCAGTGTTTGAAGGTTGCCAATGTCTTTGTTTATAAGTTCCATGATAATGCATTCCATGCCCTTGCAAATCAGGCTTTGTCAGACTGATGGGACGGTAGTTCCCAGGATCCAAGGTGGATCCTCCCTTGTGGAGCGGGATAACTGTAGCTGTGCGCCACTCAGTGGACACGAAGCCTGATGTGAGGCTATGATTAAACATGACACTTAGGTGAGGTGCCAGTTCATTTTGTAGTTCATGTAGTACACAGCCTGGGATGTCATCTGGTCCCATGGATGCTGTATTCTTAGCTTTGGAGAGTGTGGTTTCTACCTGTGTGGCAGTGATTATTGGAATTTGGCAATTTTTTGGTATTGAGATGGGCCCTTTAGGGGGTGAGAGTGGGGTGAAGTTGGCACTAAATCGATCTGCCAGAATATTGGCAATATCCTTGGGATCAGTATATTTAATGCCATTCTGTTGTAACTCAGAGCAGATCTAGGTATTGCCATTTAGATTCTTGACATAACTATAGAATGCCTTGTGGTTGTCTTTGGAATCTTTGGCAATTTTATTTTTGTAACTAGCTTTTGAGGATTTTATGAGGGATCTCAGCTTCTTACTGAGGCTGGTGAGGGAGTTTTTTGCGTCCTGGGATTTTCCGCTTTTTTGCAACAGTTTCTTCCTTCTGCTGTATAGTTTGTTTATAGCAGGGGACCACCAGATTGGCTTCCTTTTTTTGGAGAAGAGCATCTTGGTTCTATTTGGGATGGCACAATTCATGCACGAGTGGATGTGCTCGTTCAGTGCCTTAGAGTAGGATTCTGCAGTCGAACTTCCAGATCCCGTCCGCGTGGGTGTTGTGAAGTTTGTACTTCTGACTTCAGTAGCTTGAAGATGGCTTTGGAGACGTTTTTTAAGGAGGTTTCCTTACTGGGTGGTGGGGGTGGGATGTGGATGTCAAGGGTGATTTGCTTATGGTCAGAGCTGACCAATGACGGGGTGACCACTGGTGTGGAGTATCTATCTCCCATGTTGGTAATGACCAGGTCTAGGATATTGGAGCCCCCTGGTTGATCCAGGGCATTGGAATTTATGAATTCCAAGAACCGTTGGGAAAAGGAGTTGGTACCTGAGTAGATTTCCCAATTAATGGCAGCTAGTTGAAATCACCCAGTATTAGGGTGCTTGGTTGTATCTTAATATTTTCCAGTATGTCTAGAAAGGTGTAGTGAGAATCTTGAGGCATGGTTGGGGATCTGTAGCAAGCTACAATTTGGATTGCAGTCTTACCTAGTGTTAGTTGCACCTGGAGAATTTCAGATGCATTGTGTTGGGCAACTGGCCTGGAGGTGTGAACATCCTTGGTGAATATGGACACTCCTCCACCTTTAGTGTTTCGGTCCTGGTTTTGTGGCTGAAAAGTGTGGTAAGAATTGTAGCCTGGTATTGCAGCGGTGCTCTCTGGAGCCTTGAACCAGGTCTCAGTTACTGCACAGATACCATGTCGTCCCAGGCAGACAGATACTGGATCTCCTTAGAATGACACCAGAAGCTCAGCCAGTTGTTGAAGTCAGTCATTTTGTCCTTGTACTGCAGTATCATTCTGGGCAATGGCAGGATGCTACTCAGGGCTAGAGTCATACCTGCCTGGGCTACAAGATCAGAGAGCTCTTCCATGTCTCTTTTCATGTAATCCAGGGAGGTATGTCCCAGATCATTCACACCAACATGGACAATCACAGAGTTATATTTGTACTTGTTGTGGAGTGACCTGAGTGCATGGGTTATGTGGTGGATCCTGGCACCCAACAGGCAACTGACAGTAACCTTTTCCTTGTTTAGCCTGGTGATTGGGACATCAGTGTGCCTGACTATAGTGTCACCTATGACTAGTCTGTTGGGCACGTTGTTTTGCCTTATGGGCTGTGGTTGAGTGGCACACTGAGCCTGTGGGCTCTGTGTCATTTGCGTTGTGTTGATGGGGGAGGTTGCTTGCATTTCTGCTTTGGAGGTTTCTGTTGCTTGAGAAGATTATTATTGAGAGCCTCTGCAAATGTTTTTGTGTTTCTATGTGTAAGTTCTTTCTGTAATGACCATCAGACCACTCTGTTCATGTGCTGATAACTGTGACATATCCCTGTTTTCTGTATTTTGGATTCTGGGAGACAAAGTTTGGTATCTGACACTCAGAGTGCATAGTTAACTTACTGGTTTGTACATCTGCATTTGTGTTTACCTGGTCATTGTATCTTTAATTTATATTGGCCTTGGAAAGTTCGACAGTTGATAGCGTCAATATGTCAGAACTTTATCTCTGTGAAGGTTATGCAGTATGGAACTGTAATGTGTATAATTAATTTCTAAAATATCTCTCACAGGATTTTCCAGTCCAAATATATGGTTCACATCATAGGTCACACCATGATATTCGGAGCTTAGGATTGTATGACAGCATGGCATTTGTTTTTCCCTTTCTTTAGTTTTCTTCATTTAAATTTCTTTGGGCCACTGTTTGTGCAGTGCACCATGTAGTGCAAATACTGAAAGCAGAGAACCCATACCACAAAAATAGCACAAAGGTGATGTCATGTAACTAGTCCATTGGCAGTGTATTGCTCCTCTGTGGACTGGCATGGCATTCACTTTTGCCTAAAACACATACACAAAGATCTGTACATCCAATAAACCTGAATTGCTAGCCAATGTTGATCACCATTGTGCACTCCTAAGTAATGTGTGGTGCAATGGTAAGCAACTTGCAACATTTTCAACACTGTGTGCACACCCAGTAAATGCCTGATAACAGGAACTGGCAGCAAAACATCAAGATGCAAAATTCAGTTGGCAGGAAAACCTCATTCTTCATTGGGCTTGATCTCTGATAGTCACAGCTGGTGTTTGTGGAGAGGGAGCACGCTTTCAAGCTCAGAGGTGTGGTGTCTAGGGTCAAAAGTGTTTGTGTTACTCCTAGTTAAGCATCAGTGACACCAGTTACTGCAGAGAGACTATTCATATCTGAAGTATGAGATAGTATTTCCAGGGCTTTGACCAGTTCTATAGGTATCCCCCACACTGATGATCAAGTTTGACACCATTTTGATTACCTCAGGAGGAGGAAGAAGGATACCATTGACCAATGGATGGGGAAATTTAGGACTGTAGACACCCTACAGATGTGTAAGTATCAATTACAGTGACTACTTGTAAGAGTTAAAAGCTGAATATGGTGAAGACTGGTAGTCATAATTGAATTCTGTTTTGCTCTGTTTTCTCCACAGCTGCCATGGAGAGAGCTTTGAATGAGAGGACCCATGCTCCAAGCCTGGCAAGGATGCGAGAAGCATGTGGTATGTATGCATCAGAACAGTACTGTTATTATAGCATTAAAAGTTAAGGACATTTTTTGTATTTAATACAGTTGTATCAAATTGAACATGCATCTTTCAAGTGTAAAAGGAAAATATGCATGCATTATTCTGTATGTGAAAACAACAGTACAGTATTTGATAGTTGTCGGAGGTTGTGGGTTCAGAAATCACACTTCCAAGATATACAACACTGTTAAATGTTCATCATTATTGCAATGTAACTTCAGACCTCTATACCAGTGGCACAAATGACCTAATGTAAACTGTGATCAGTATAAAGTAGACATGCATGTGTGCAATACATATCAGCAATTGCTTGCTGCAGTCTGAAGTATAGTGTGCAACTGTTATGAGCTGGATAGTCTTAAAACTGAAAAGGGTATTCTTTAGCAGTTGGTAGTCTTAAAAGTAAAGTTAAAAGAATACAGTCCAACAATGTATCAATGCATTGTATGTCACATATGAAGTTACTAATCTTATCCCTTTTTTCTCTCACCCCCAACCATTACTTTCTCTTTTTTTTTCCTTTACAGCACAATGGGATAGGTCTGTCCCACAGGATGCACCTGCCCCCACTCCACTGGCTAAAGCATTGCTGTCCAGCACATATGGGACGCAACCTGGCAGCATTCCCTCTACTGCCCTTACATTACCTGGGCCCTCAGGTAGTTCTGCCCCACAAGACAGGCCAGTGGCTCCCTCTGGGAGCAATGGCAGAGGTATTGATTTTATCACCAGTGACAAACTACCCGAACTGGTGTGTAAGATTGTGTGCTGCACTGTTAGTGCATGCCTACACCAGATGGAGATTCTGATCTCCATCATTGCACCTAATAATACAAGAAGGTGATGCAGACATCAGGCACTGCAGCCATCAGCACAGTAAGGTGACAGTAGTGACAGTCCAGTGGGTGAGGACTCAATTCTCACTGTCAGCCAGCTTGAAGTCTATGGGTTATCAATGTAGCCACCCTCACCCCAACCATGTTCTTTACCAACCTCTTCTGTCCTTCACCATTCCTATGTCTTGTCTTGTATGTCCTGTCAGTCTGCTTCCTCACCTACAAAACTTACCTGACCCAGACATACTTATGTCCCTTCCCCAACGTTCTTCTCTCTCTCTTTCTCTCTCTCTCTCTCTCTCTCTCTCAAAATAAATTAATATATAAATAAAAATGGACACCTGCCCCCCCCCCCAAATTATCTCATACATAGCTCTCCATTTCAAACATGTGTCTTCTTGACATACTTGATTTGGTCTACTATACAACATGATTGTGTTGTGCTTACCCCTCTCTCAGGAGGTGACATTACAAAGTCATATAATTTTCTGCATATATGATTATTTTTAGTGTTGAAGAAATGGATCATTACACAGTCACATAAGTTTCTGCATATATGATCACTTTAGTGATGAAGAAATGGATAGCTATGGATGTTTCCTCCCTCCCTCCTGCCCATTCCTGCCCTGCTTTCACTTTCCCCAGGATTCATGAAGCTTGCACCAGGCGCACGCATAGCGTAGGCGTTATAACACCAAATATGGCCGCCGAGCAATTCAGGTATGATCCAATTCCACGTGCACTACCGGCGTACGCCAGATCTGCGCAGCCCCCAGCATAGGTATGCAAGTCACCCCATGTGCAGTGTTGCACCATGCAAATTAAGGCATATAGCGATCCATGAAGTGGTGCAGGCGTAGCGTAAGCCCACGGAAATGTAAACCAAAAAACACGGTTTACATTTTCCCAAACATAACATTGGAGCTATGGAAGAGGGCCAGACCCAGGTATCACAACGTGAACATATGCCAATGGCGAAATACACAGCCAATGGCATAAAAAAAGATGCATAACACGTAAATAACAACATTTAATGTCATGTCCACAGTAACGCACAGCAGAACCACAGGGCATGTGTGCGGAAGCTGTAACATAAAGAAATAATATAAAAATTTCATAAAATCGCAACGTAATAGAACGCAGGTTTACAGAATAACACACAATGGTAGGCATGGAACACCACAACCAAGGTGCAAGGGTTGCTAAGGGCTTGCGATAGTGTTTGGCGCGGTAACTATGAATTAGTAGTCAATGCCATGCAAATGAGGCAGATAATACTGAATCGCAAATGTCCCACCGGATGAAGGTTGTACCATACGGCGCAGTGGTATAACACCGAGGAGTGGCTCAGAGGAGATACATGACATCAGCAGAGGGGTGTGCCACTGTAGCACTAAGCACATTGGAACATTGCAAATCTGGCCTGTCCATTGCTAAGCAAAGCTGCAGGATAGGGGTGGGGAGGAATCGTTTAGTTGAGAGCACACACGGTGGCCAAAAGCACATGTGTACGAGGATGAAAAGGTGCCCGAAACCCAGTAATCTGACGCACGTGCTGCAAACAATAGCAGAAACAGGAAGGTCAGGGGAAGAAAAGGAAATGCGGAAGTAGGGTAATTGGAGTACTAATGAGCAATCAACACCAATCAACCCACGAAGGCCAATCGACAGCAGCTGACAAATCCACTTGCAGAAACCTGCAAAACAGGATAGGGGAGGCATGTGAATGCAAAGAAAGGAGGGGAGGTATTGGATTGCAAAGATAGGATACCTGACACAGCAGAGCAAAGCAAACCGACAGCAGACCGGCAGTAGCACACATAACGCAAGATACGCCAGGTCCAGGAAAGCACAAATGAAAGTAGGCTGCAGGATGCACGCCAGAAAATGGTAGGTGAAATGTGCAGAAATGTAAAGGGAAGGTCAAGAGGTAATCCACGGCAGGCAAATGTAATTCAACACCAAAGGCACCACAATAGTAGTTCCGGCAGTAAAACACATAACTTAACCTGTAGCTCTGACGTTACATACACACCCTATGACATCATCGGTGTTCACAGCACAACAGTATAAAGTGTGTAAGCACCCAACACACACCTGTGTATTCCCAAACACCGCACCATAGGTGTAAACACATGGGGAACTTTTAAAATCTACATGTTGAGAGCTGTCATAGCTGTGATTCATCAGCATGTGTTAGAGACTGACGGTGTTGTGGAGGATGATGCCGACAACCACCGTAGGCCTCGGAGGAGAAGGAGAGTGTTCAGACCAAGGGTAACTTACCAGGGGCTACATGACCTGGAGATAGTAGAGCATTACAGGGTGGACAGGGACATCTTACAGCAAATAGTGGAGCTGTGCCGGCCACGCCTGAGAACCAGAAACAATGGAGGGGAACCCATACCAGTGGACACGAAGGTATGTGTAAGCCTGCGAATAATGGCCACAGGTACCTTTCAAAGGCCAACTGGAGATATAATGGGTATCCACAGGCATCAGCATCCAGGGTACTACACCAGTTCCTGGATGCCATGTTACCACATGCTAATGAGCAGATATACTTCCCCAGAACTCAGGAGGAGTTGGCCAGCAATATGCGTCACTTCCACCGTGTGGCACAATACCCGGAGGTACTGGGTGCGATAGACTGCACGCACATACAAATCAAGTCACCACCCAGTTTGCAGGGTATGCGCTACATAAACCGCAAGGGATTCCAATCCATCAACAGCCAGGTCATGTGCAATGCCCAGGGCATTATCATGGATGTGTGTGCTGGCAGCCCTGGAAGCTACCATGACTCCCATATCTGGCATGCCTCACAGCTGTATCAGGTATTTGTCATGGGGGACATCCTACATGGCCATCTCGTGGGGGATGCTGGCTATGCACTGGAGCTGTGGATGATGACTCCCATCAGAAATGCACACACACCCATGCAAGAACGCCATAATGAGGCACATGCACAAACCAGAATCATCATAGAGCGTGTGTTCGGGATGCTGAAATCACAGTTCCGGCGCTTGGATACATCTGGTGGAGCCTTGCAGTACTCTCCAGGCACGTGTGCCCACATCGTCATAGTATGTGCCATGCTACATAATATGATCCTGCGGAAGCAGCTGCAGCAGGGACAAAATGGTGAAGGCCCTCATAGCCCACCGCAATTGCCAAGGCCAGTACAGGCACAGAGGGATTCAGACCATGAACACACTGTGCCAGCCCCAGTAGGCAGGCGGAGGCATGCCCAATATGCCTACGCCTTGGCAAAGAGGGAACATATAGCACATACTCTGACCGTGTAGGCCCCTACGGACTGACACCTCTCCACCTGCACACACAGTAAAATGGATGGCACACAAACATGACCACCTGTAAATTGTAATGTATAGGTGGCCCAATGTGTGACTCCTACATAGGCAGCCCTCAAACATTGTAAACACAACAGCCAGTGCAACACGGAATGCCAACACCTGAACAGACAGTACATGAGTCTTACAGCATATTGTGGTGCTGTGTGCCTGTCACGTTCCCCGCCAGATATATATATATATATATATATATATATATATATATATATATATATATATATATATATATATATATGTACACATATGCATATATATAATACAGATAGAAAGGGCAATAGAGGGATATATGGTGATATAGATGGATTCAGCGATATCTGCAAATATGATAGATAGTCCAACGACATTCATAACATCATGGAGGTACAAATAAATAGGATACCGCCAACCATGGAATGTGTAACATACCGACATACGTAACCACGAGGCTGAAAGACCGATAGAACACATTACCGGAACAGTACATCCGCGAGTAATGGTATGATGATATGAAGGGATGGTTAGTCACCGCTGACGGTGTCGCGGTCCACATAGGTACTGTGTTCAACTGTGTCTGTGAGTGCTGTAGTCTGTGTAAGTGTGCATCAAGGGTGCCGTGTGCGTTTCTGTGTGACTGTAATGTGTGTGTGTGTCTGCAACATGAGAATGTTGGTGCCAAGTCAGAGGCAGACCAGTATGGTAGGTGTGGGTATAACTAGCCGTAGGCATACGGTTACTACTTGTACCACAGTAGGAAGGCCATCCCCACCCTGGGCAGGTGTGTCCTGACATAAAACAGTATAAAGGGCAAATGTCCGAGATGGCAGGACATAAATATGTCCCATATATAATGTAACAGTCGTATTTAATAGTTATGCCTGTATGTAAGAAACTTAAATGTTACATGCAATATGATAAATATCCAAAGTCACACAACAATAGCTATGTAGTGAGGATAAAAGTATGTGCTACCTGTATACTGACCGAGGCTACGTGTTGGCCTGTAAACACCGCTCTGTGTCCCGCAAGTGTCCAACAATGACCATATGATAAGGTGGCAACCCATGGCAAACAGGCTCTTTTAACAACACAACCACAATCACTGCAAATATCTGGGACAGAAATACAAGGGATAGCTGTCACCTACACATATCCCCTGATATATCGCTGCAATTACGGAGGTATACACGTAGCAAGCTCACCTGCAGATGATATATAGAAACCAATTAACAACGGCCCAATGTACAATCCCGTAACATAAGTCTACTAACTGTTAGCTCTCTAATCAGGGACGGAGCTCACACACATATATACGGATTATGTAGAAATGCAAGGCCCACAAACCGTATATGTTACGTACAACCACCGACATCCCCCACACTAGAAACTAAAGCAATGCAAACTGTAATAGCAGCACAAACATCCAGTCAGTCAATTACATCTGCAGAACCCTCAACATACCGTGTGAGAGACACAATTAAAGGCGACATGCAAAATTGCAGGTGTTGTATAATGGAACAAACAGCCATGTTACAGGTATTGATTGCAATACTCCGTTATCAGACGTCGGGATGACAGGTACACCCACATGTTGAACCAAATACTCTACCTGTCACACACAATCCTCAGGGGACATGAATCCAAACTATACTTGTCTCCATGCATAGCAGTTGCAGTTACTCATAACAAAACACAATACAGACCGTCTCCCCGAAGGTAGGGCAAATAGGCAACTCCCAAGTGTAGAATCCAATTATACCCCACTGTCGCCGCGTACTTGGCGAATGGAGTAGCTGCACAGCTGATATGCAAGTAAGTAGTCACTCAGGAACACCAATTGGCGGGAAGAATCTACATGTTTCAGGTATCCACATATATAAGGATGACTTGCCAAACATTCAAACCGTATGCTCATACTGAAAAACAGTTGAAACACTGTGAGAGAGATAGAAACGAAACGCCGTAACGACGACAAGATATGTAGAACACCCGATATGTAAGGTTATGTATAGCATGATCTGTATTAATTAGTTTTACTGTATGTATAGTCTGGTTTGCATTAATTAAACGTGTCCACAATGCATAAAGTGGGGAAAGGTATTTATGTAGTGATGTCTTGCTGAGCATACTAATGCTTGTAGAATCTGTGCGTCCAGCAGTGGGACACAAGGTACATAGCACAGACACCAGAAGGGATGCTACATGAGGCCATTAAACAGAACAATGCCATACAACCCACCATCAGTGGTAAGGTATGTCCAACAAGGACGTGCCATAGCAGGGGATAGTATATGTTGATATACTGTCACAGCACGCATGTGTATGGGCAAATAACGTTAATGACATATGTAAGGTGGTCCCGCTGAGCAAGTATGCTTTGCATTATGGGATACTATGTGAAATATGTGTAATGCATAGTATTATAGGTAGATATGACAGATATTCAACACAGCATAACAGGCATATCATGCATACCACAGGTACCGTCTATTGGTATGTACAATAACAGGATGCATATGGCCTGTAGGTATGGGACATAGTAATAGCATGATAGTTAATCGAAATGGAAGGGCTACCAAGTAACCATGCACAAAGGACAAGTAATAGCTGCACAGGTGCATAGTGGGGTACTATGCAGTCTGTCAAGTCCATGTGTAAGCACAACTACAGTGTTCACACTAGTGGTACCTCTCCAGGGTAGTGCCCTGTGAAGAGCAGAGCCAGGTGTCACCTGTACCACTGCACAGTACAGCCACTGCAGTGATCCCAGGCCTACATGTGTCTCCCAACCACCAAGGGAGGTATCACGTGAACAGTGCTACTGAGTGTCCCTGCGTGATGTACAGAGGACTTATGTTCCACAGCATGGTGAGTGTCCGGTTTGGGAATGTAACCCAGAAGCACAACCCCCTCATTGTGGCGTGTGTGCACTTATCCATGAGCATGTTGCTCACAGTGGCCTCTGCTTATGTTGCGTATGAGGAGTATATCCATCAATAATGTTGTGGACATGGGCCCTGTCTGATCAGCAGAGGTCACCCCTGAGTATGTAGTATGCAAATGTGTACAGATGTGGTGTCCATAGTGCAGCCGCATATTGAAACTGTCGGAGCTCAGTAAACGTCATGGCGTGTTAATGTTGTGGCATGTAAAGCTGTAGCTGTTGTGTAAGGTACACCCTAAATGGGGTGGTGTACCCTTGAATGTGTGTAGATGTCCTGAGTTCAGAGGTACAATGGGTGCCTATGTACCAGTTACACACCCAGTACAGATAGGTGTAGCCATGTAGGAGGATATCCATGCCACAGTGGCAATACGGTAACCACAGGAGTGGGTGCGACATATGTGTGTACTGCAAACATGTACAATGTGATATGTATGTAGGGGACCACCATACATGTGATAGTCAGTGGGTGAATGGTGTAATGCAAAGGTGATGTGCATGCACCTTGTGTCATGCAGCTTGATGCCATGATAGTCATATTATGTATCTGTCACAGTGACATCTGTATGGTTGGAGTCAGTATCAGCTGGTGGAGCAATCATGGCGCTTGGTATGTAGGGGCTCTAAAGCTAGGCAGGGAAAGTCCCCTGAGCCAGCCTGTTCCACAGGGAAGCATATACTTAACATGAGGGGCCCTATGACTGAGGATCGTGGTATGCCAAAGTACCTGTCATGTAGTAGGTACTATGGTATGCTGGCCTCACAGTGTGTCCTGTCCATGAGCCACATAGCATAACATCCTGAGACACAGGGTACGATGTGCAGGTGGATGTGTATGTTGTCAATACCAGAATGGGGAATGGTGCTGAAAGGCAATGAGAAGACAATGTAGGATGTGTGGACTCCAGTACCATCAGCAACTGCCCTGGTAACTGTATGAAAGGAGTCGACCATGTGTAGGGGCCATGCTCTGGCCTTACCAAGCCCAACCCGGGTGGCAGCAGAGGACGGGAGACCAACAATGTCTCTGAGAATGACATCCTTGATGATGTGCCCCATAGCCACACAGAACAGTCCAGTCAGGTGTGTAGGACTATAGTCCCACTCGTGCAATGCGGTGCCACCTGGGTGTAGTGTGATAAATGCTGCTGTGTGCCATTCAGGGTCTACAATGCCTGAAACAAGGCTATTACTGAATATGGTGGCCTAGTGGTGAGACATGTAATTCGGAGGTTGGTGGACATCACAGCCTGGGACGTTGGAAGGTGACATGGGGCCAGTGTCCCAGGACACATAGAGTGTAGGTCAGTACTGTGTAGGTGTGACCACAGGGACACCACAATGTTCATGTATGGATTGTGGCCCTGTAGTGAGTGAGAGGGTGTACTGTCAGCATTGAATCCATCCTCCAGCATGTTGCCAACAATACCTGGGTCTGCAATGTTCCTGAGTGACTGTTGTATGTGACAGCAGATGTGGGTGTTGCCATCGAATACTGACATACCACCATAATGCCTGGTGGTACACCCCGGAATGTGTGGCAGTCATGTTTACGTAGCTAGTCTTGGAGTATGTGATGAGGGACCCTGTGGCCCCACCACAGCTGACCAGTGAGCCACCCCACACATGGGAATGTACACCACTGTGCAACAGCCTACACCTGTTGTTGTACATCATATGTCCGTGGAACATGACCACCAGAGTGGCGTCTGTTATCTGGTGTGTACCATCATGGCTCTGTGTGGAATAGCATGATCCATGCAGTTGTGTACATGCTAATTAAGTGCACTGGGGTATGTGTCAGCATTTGTATGTGCATTGTCCATCTGCACGGGTGTCATGATGTTAACAACTGCTGTCAGCAGACGTCTGTAGTAGGTGTAGTAGTACACATGTACTGTGTATGCTGTGATGGGTGTGTTGCCGGGATGTGGCTAACACGGTAGATTAGCATATGTTCAGAATCCACCAATGAGGGGATAACCCCAGGTGTGTAACACCAGTCACATGGTGGTAGTGTTCATGCCAAGGGTAATGTAGGTCTTGGAGGTGGTGTGTATGTGTTGATCCAGCAGAGTGGAGGGTATGACTCATGGATGTGTTGGTACATGAGTGGCTATCACAGTGAAGTGTGGGGTAGTGTCAGTCACACATCAGTAGTAGCTGAGGCCCACTGTCCACTATACCACCATAGAAGGTATGTTACCCGTGGGGTATGATGTTGACTCTGTCGCTTGTTACAATGTGTATAGCGGTCCCGGACACAGTTAGTTGCACATGGAGCACCTCTGATGCATTGTGCTAAGCAACTTAACAGGATGTGTGCAAAACATAGTGGGATATGGGAATCCCTCAGCTGTGGGTGTGCCAGTCCAGGTATGTGCCTGGAAGGTATTGTCCGTCTATAACCTGTCATTGCAGGTGTGCTCTGCAGAGCCTACAGGCAGGTCCCAGTCACTGCAGAGATGTTGGAGTGGTGCATTATAAGGTGTGCCTTGCCTGTGTGCATCACAGGTCAAGATGCAAGCAATGCGTCACATGACCCCATGTCGCGCATGCCACTTACCGCCCTGTGGGTGACAGTTATTGGAAACTGTGCAGGACAGGCAGTATAGAAGCAGCAAGAGCCTAGCATGTGAGCTGTACTCCCAGGGCCGACAGGTGCAAGTCATCTGTGCCACAGCATTGTGTTTGACCAGGACAGTCATAGCGGACAGATACCACATGTCTGTGGAATGACAATAGGAGCATAGGCAACTGCTGCAGTGACACAGTCGGTCACTGTACAGTGGTATCGTGTCCGGACGAATGCAAAATGCTCCCCAGGGCTAGGCCCACACCCTCAGGGCTATAAGACTGGTGAGCTATTGCATGTCCCTGCACACGTAGTCTGTGAAGTGGCATCACAGGGCAGTCACACTAACATGGCAAATGACAGACATATCATACCTGGTGAGGAGTGGCATGGGTGCATAGGTTATGTTGCAGAAGCAGTTACCCGACAGCAAGATGTTAAGCGACTAACGCCTTGTGTAGCCTGCTGTGTGGAACTACAGTGTGACACCCTACAGAGACAGCTATGACTGGTGTGTTGTGAATGTTATAACACACTATTGGCTGTATATGGTGGGCACACATGAGTCTGTGGGCTATAAGCTGGTGATGTTGTCTTCCATGATGGGGGCTACCTCTGCTGCCTACAGTGAGTATGGAGATGTACTGCAGAGGTTGTCCTCGTAGGTGTGGCCAGTGGTGTAGACTATGTGAGACTATGTGATGGGTGGGGTGTGTTGCGAATGTTACACATCCCCAAATGACTGTCAGGTGCAGTCAGGGTTGGCAACAGCATTACCCCCAGCCATAGCTGTCAGCCTCCTGTCCCCAAAATGAGGAACATTAGCCCTCGTACAGTGTGACAAATTGGCGAAACGTGGAACACTTACAACTGGCTTACTAACAGTGTCAACTAGGAAGGGCATATGATGGCTAAAATAGGCTGGTCTTACGTATAAAACAGATATTCCAATGAATTAATATGATTCTCATCTATCTAGTCATGGCTAGCAGGTAAACTATGTACAACAATGAATGTGCGACAGACCCTTCCAATGTGGAACCTTGAGGAACATGCACCTTTTAGAACCCCAAACGAGGTACGTTCCCTGTAATGAGGTACACCTGAGAGCTATGGGCCCAGCACGGCTGCAGACGTGCATCCCCCACAGGCTGTAGTGTCGTATGTTGGGAAGTGAGCATTGAATGTGTACATGAGACAATTGCTCTATTGCTACATGTATGACATATCCCTCATATAGACAGGCAGTAGCACTGGTATGTGACAGTTGGACATGCCTGCATATACAACCATGTCCCACAGGATATGTGCGTTACATGTATACAACAGCTGTTGTACCTTAAGCAAGCTGGGAAGTGTAGGACAGCCAGTGTACCTGTGGGAAATGGTGTGGAATGGGCACTATAGTAATCAGTAGCTCTTGACATGCTCACATGTTCTGAACAAGTGCCTAGCATGACCATACAATACAGATAGGGTGTTGGATAATATCAACCCACAAGAGGTGATGACAGTCATTTAGGGTAGCACCGCACTATAACCCTGCTGAGTATGGTGTGCATGTCCATGAACCATTAGCACTGTAGATGTTAGCAGTACAGATGTACAAGATAGCACGGATATTTGATTACAAATACCTTTGCATGTCACAGGTGTGTTCCACCAGTGGCCTGTTGACAGACCCACAACTACAAAAGGTGCAAGAGTGACATGTGCACAGCACATCTGTGCCAGATACAGTAGAACAGGGTTAATGTGTTGTACCCCACCCTCATTGTAGCCCATACCACACAGACAAATGTTAGGCATCTGTGTATGTAAGGCCGTGAATGGCCATGACCTATCAGTTTAGCTGTGTCAGTGTTGTGAACAACATACAGAATGGGCTGTGTGTGTGAGGTGTGTCACATATGTGCACAGTCTGATGGATGATACCAGCAGTGTCACCACTAGGTGAACATCCCTGTACCCATAAACTGCTACCTAGGCTGTGGTCAACATTATGGACACTGTGTAAGGGATGGTGCTGTGCAGTGCATCCCCGACATGGTGACGTCTCCAGGCCCCTTAGGTAGTCATCTGAGGTACCCATGTCATGTCAGGGTGCCATCCATGAGCACGGAGATCACTGGCCAGGCATATACAGCACTGTGGTGACCAATATTGGATCACATACCACCTGTAAGGGGTAATGGCTATGTATGGATGTGCGATAACAGCCTTCGCAATCCACACCTCCACTATGCAGCATGCCGTCTACCTTGCAGAAGGACATTTGCTACACCATGATGATGGACATGCTACATGTCCATATCCTGATCTATATGACATATGTCATGGACAGCCACCGTCCTAATACTAGGATTGCCACAGGCTGGACAGATCCCTGTGCCATATATGTGACATACTCCCTCCATACCATGCAACCCTATCCATCAAAGCTGCAGATGTCATCCCAGTCATACATGGTGTGATGGCCGCATGGTAGATGTACTATCAACTGACTGGATCAGTAATGTGGCACTGATGCAGCTTGCAGTGGCACAATGGCCGTCTGTAACAGTGTGGAAACCATGCCCTCACATGCTATGGTTGATGACCATCCCTGCGAATGTCGTCTGACTATCCATTGTCCCATGTCTATCACATGTGTAATACAGGCGATCCGTGTCAGGATGTTGAACAGTTGTACAGTGCTGTGTAGATGTATATGGCAAAACACATGCATGTACAGGTGTCCATGCGTATGTGTGCATTGTCACTGCTCAAGTTCATTCCGGCTGTGTCTGTGTTGATATGTGACATATACACAGCATCCAGGTCAACAGTAGTACCGTGGACACATCAAGGCATGTGCAGATAGGTAAGAACACAAGTGCAGGCAAATAGATATGCTCACAGCAAGACAGCATTTACATGGAGTATGAACACTGTAATGAGGTGACACATATATGGTGATGATATCCAATGCATAATGGGTGTGACATATGTGACACAAACACGTCAGTCGTGTCAGTGTCATGGTGCTTTGCAAAGATAACTGTGCAGATGCAGTAGATGTCATAGAAATGTATGTGCAGCAGTATCTCTCTACATCTCTGAAACTGTGACCTGTCACCATCATTATGTTTTACAGATAATGCCCCGTACACACCTCCCAGCATACACCCGCCAGGAGGATGATGTCCTCATCCCACAGCTCCATGACAACTATGACTTGTTGATCAGCCATGTGCCACAGAATGCCCAGCAGTTGGATGACCTGTGGCAGGATCTACGCAGGAGGGTGAACAATGTGGGTGGCCATAACCGCACCTACCAGCAGGTGCGCAGACACTGCATGGAAATGATACGACATGCAAAACAGCGTGCCACTGCAATCACCAGGGAACAAGGTGGAACAGGTGGTGGGCCACCAACCCAGCCCCCACTCACACACACAGAGGAGCTACTGGCCAGTCTGGGGACACCCAGGGAACAGCATCCAGAAACACTAGCTGCCATCGTGGAGGTGAGTGTCTCCTAACCAATGAGCCTGGAGTTGTCTGGTAAGTCAGTAATGCACATATGGCTATTATATCCCATGTAGTTGCATGTGTCACTGTACATAATGTGAAGTAACAACATATGCCAGGTATGTGGACACACATGCTGCATAGTACAGTATTCTACATTGTGTAGGCACACATGTGCATACTATATGCTATTACACAGGTGAATGTGTGCACATGCACAGTGCAACCTGTGGCTGTCATACAGTCATGGATAATGTTCATACTGGTGTGTCACCCCTATACAGGTACCACTGGCGTGCCACACAGACATGGGTCCGTTGCAGGTGAGACTGTCATCAGTATCAGGCATGTTACAGTGTAGATCTATTTGCCATGTGGCCAGTTAACACTTGCACACCTGATGTTTGTTCCAGTCACGATATGCAGGTCACACCACCATGCATTCACACACGCCACCCATGTGCAATATATGCAAACGTAATGATACACAGACTTGAAGCCACAGTACTTGTCATTGCGACATGTGTGGTCAGCTGTGCATACAACGGTGGAGGTGTTCTACAATGGAGGCATATGTAGTATGCATTGGAACATGTGTGGTATGCACACAGTACCACACAGTGAGCTGTGATATGGGTAGCCCACAAGTGTCACCATTGTGTCATATGCCCCTGCATCGGGTGCACACATTGTGATGTGCCACCTGACATGTCCCAGACATGTAGTGTTCTGTCTGCAATATTGTCACACTATCACATGACCTATACCCCACATACCAAACATACAACCCGTTGTCTGCATAGACCTGTAAAATGTGACATATCTGACATGTATGGGTGTATGTCATATGGGACCACACAGACATGTGGAGAAGATGCCCACCACACACAATTGGCCACCACATGTGCACACATGGCCATGGGGGATGGCCAAAGACATGTAGCCACACAGTACATGGGATGTGTATACACCCTGTTGCACATTGTCCACACATGGTCCAATTATAGCCTTAGTTGACTGATTATACAGTTGATGTGGTACAGTGGACAACCTAAAAGCCTGTGCACAGCTACTGGAGGTGTCACTGAAGTCTACCATATACGATCTGTCGAACATCACGACTGTGTTGCAGTTATGGCTATGCAATGTGTACATATTATGCATTCTACAGCAACATACATGCCTCATGTTGCCATGCAATGGCACAGTGTCTGTACTTCACACTGTATAGCAATGTAGACAGCTCACACTACCCTCCCGTGCTCATGCACATTTGCTGAACATGCATTCTATCTGTAGGGCATACACACAACACTGCAATGTGAAGCCCAATATGATGCTGTACATGTGTCAGGACACCATTGTGTCAAACATGTATGCATGTTAATGCACATGTCAGCAAATTACATGTCAAGGTCACGTCAGACATGTGTACTGTTATCCTGTTCTGGCCCACATGGTGTATCACGGAGATGCATGCATACTACCATGATTGTGTGAACTGCATGGCTACTGATATGACACCTGCTTGCTGCAGTGTGCACCCCAGGGAGGTATGCTTACTAACACTATTAATGTCTGAGCTGCATGCCCTCTGCTCTATCGCAGGCATGCTGCATGCCATCTGACAAATCACATGCATGGTGTGTGTGTGTGTGTGTGTGTGTGTGTGTGTGTGTGTGTGTGTGTGTGTGTGTGTGTGTGTGTGTGTGTGTGTGTGTGTGTGTGTGTGTGTGTGTGTGTCTGTGTCTATTGTACTTTACAGTATTTCTTTGCATTCACAGGTGATGTAGGCGCGTTACCCTCCTGCGGTCCACCTGATGTTAGTGTCCCCACAGATACTAGCGGTGATGAACATATGCATGAGGTACAGGCAGGGTTGTCAGGGGCCGAATCTGTGCCAATGGTTACCACCCCAGCTATGTCCCCCTCTTCCCCGCACACAGTTCTGCTGCCAACACATACCGCATCACCGATGGCCATAGAGGAAGGACAGTCAGCATCTGTTGGCATGGAACAGGAACGTGTGGTGGCTACAGAAGGTGTGTCTACACACCATGGTGTCAGTGTAATGACTGCAGATGTGCCACACAGGTATGTGGCCGGTGCTGCTCGTAGGAGGACCCATGGCAGACATGCACCTTCAGGACAGAGCGCAGCAGCTGGTATCACCAGATGCATGTTCCAGACTGTAATGGCGGCACAGGCACGTGCTGAATGGCAGAACAGAGAAGGGCAGAGGCTGCAGAGGGCTGCTATCCATACCCTAAATGACAACATCCAGGCATTGGCAAATGCTCAACAGCATATTGCTAATGTTCTGGATAGGCGACTAGGTGAAATGGTTGGAATCCTTGAGCAAGGCATGGCAGTCCGCGAGCGGGAGCTGTTTGTGCTGGAACACCTGGTAGGAGTGAGGCATAGGCCACGTGGACGTAGGCCAGCAAAACCATCTAGTGTAGGTTGACGTGACCGTGCCACCTCATATGCCCGCTCCCATAGTGCCGTTAGCAGTAGCAGTGCAGTTGCTGCTGTGCTGTCAACACCAGGACACAGCAGGCCACATGGACGTGGCCCTGGACGGTCTCAGCGGGGACACGTTTCCAGCGGACATGTGTCGTCGGACAGTAGCCACTCTGTACCTCCACCTGGTAGTGCCGTGCAACCCCAGGCAGGCACAGGTCACGTGGCCATGGACGGACACAGTGAGCTGTACAACCTGCACTGTACAATCTGGGGCTGTCAATTATACCCCGTGTAGGCATCACAAATGGCAGAACTGTGTACACACATACACGCACACAGCAAACACAACTGTAGGGCTCCACAACATCCACATGCATTCTGCACAGATATGTCCAGTCAACTCACCGGCCCTTACACACACATGATGTTATCCATTGGTGCAGCCTATGCCCCTGGCAAACATATCACCCTGTGCATATGATGAAGCCTGTGCCGCATCCCTGTCATCCAACCCATCGGTGCAGGGTTATGCACAAATATTCTGATGCACAGGGTGAACAGCATAGTGAGAGGTGTATGTAATACCTGTGTATGCATAGTGAGAGATGTGTATGTTGCAGTGGTTGTGTGTGAATACTGAGTTGTGTATGTGACATAGGTTGTGTACTGTCGACATGCACCAGTCACACCATGTAGTGCAGGTGCAGCATCTATTGTGATGTGTTCACGGTATGTGTCTCAGTTACATCTGTAGCACCATGTTGGTTGTGATACCCTGGTTCCCTCCTATAGTGTACTTGCATGTGCCTACAGGTAGCATTGTTTGCAGTCCCCCACGTGTAACTGTGGAGTACACACAGGCACGTCTGGCAATATCAGCATGCTACATGTACCCTCATCCTGACTGTTGGCCACACAAACATGACACAGATGTCTGCACATATACTGCACCTGACACATGTGGTTGGTGCCACATGCTACACTGGACAGAGACATGACATACATAGCAGGACACATTACAGGTATGGTGACATGATGCAGGGGTTGTACACAGCGGCCTGGCCAATGATAATGTGAGGTGTCACTTGGTAGCTGGAGGCCACACTGTGCAGCAGTAGGACCGGTAACAGTACATGAACATGGCCGCAGTTATGGGGTGTACACCACAATAACGCACACCCCATAGTATGCAGCTGGGGACCCTTGCCTGTGTGGTCATCACCCTCACATTACTATGCACCCACACGAAGTGTCACAGAGAATGGACATGCACAGGTAGCCAGTATGGCTGGGACCTATGGCATCAACAGGGTTGTGCAATGCATCACCATTACAGGTTAGTCAACACGTGGGGCCAGTGATAATTTCCCACCGTATATTAGCATACACACTCACACCAAGGACCAGACATACATACAGACACATACACACTGTGGTGACCACACATGTGTATACGGACAGCCGATGTGTGTGATGCACATCACCGGCGAACGTCATGCTTCCCACACTGACGTATGTACAGTTCTCTACAATGGTGTACAGGGATGTGTAGCAACTGGGATATATTCCCCACGATATGTGGCATCCCTGGTCACACATTCGGACACACATGGCAGTGCTGGGAATGATACATCAGCCATATGATGACACTTTTGCTGGACATGCAGCGGTATTGATTGCATTATGTGTACCATCGCTATATCTGGCAAATGTGCTGCTATATACACACGGGAGGTTGTAGGTGTTACAGGTGCCATATGACATATAGTTGTTAACACCTGACCGCTGTGTATGCATTATGTCAGTACCATCACGTAACAGCGACATAGCATACAGTTAGCACATGGCATGATAGGATGGTGTGTGACACAACTGTGAGCCACCCCCTGCACACATACATCTAGACAGGTGGTTCACCACGTTATGTACACACATCCCTCCATACGTGCTGTTTGTATGTCACCGTATACAGATGTCAATGATGGGTCTGCACGTCTGCATGTCATAGGTAGGTGCAACTATGTTACGGACATCGGCCACTGCACATGCATGTTTGCTGCAGGCACAGTACAGATGTCACATGTGTCTCCTGTTGCCATGTTTGTATGCATTGCTATTGTTGGACATGTGTGTTGACATACATAACACATGGACTGCGGTATGATATCACGGGTGTCACAGGTGACCAGTACAAGGGTATGTGTCCCGGTCAACACTGCTACCCCCTGTAGTGTGAGCATTCAACAGACATGGGCCCACCTTCAATTTGCATGTGTAGCATTGATTAGGCCAGTGTTATGCACGAGGTACATCAAAGGCCATGTATGTATGTGTTGTGTGTGCAGTCCATGCATACATCCACACAATCACATGTATGCCGTACCCAGACAGGTGTTCATTGGTGTACAGCAACAGTCAGGTGTCACAGCTGTGTAAGGGCCATGGTATGTCTTGAGATGACCTGTTCATGTATACTGGTATCATTGCAATGCATAACACCTGTTGGATCCCTGTTGGTACATGTGTACTCTGCACAGCTGGTGTACACCACTGTACAGCCCAGTGGTCATGTGTCACTTGGTGTTGTGGGACCGTAAGGCTGTGTAGTGCTGCACCAATGACATGGTGCTGATTTGACAGCTACAGTGTACAATGCAGTGTGTACATGTGTGACCTGCACCTGTGACAGCTGTGATGGCAGCTGTGTGTGTACAGGTCACTGCATGTGTGACCACCCTGTGCGTGAGGGCAGTTATACCTTACTGTGCCCTTCTGTGTGTACACTCCATCTGAATGCAAGATTGCCCTTTGCAACTGCTAAGTGTGTGAGCATGCCCAGTACGCCGTTGTGTAGATGGACACACAGTACATTCCACACTGCGCCCCTCCATGATTAGACTCCGTGTGCATGCAAGATGGCCCTTTGCAACAGCTAAGTGTGTGAGCATGCCCAGTACGCCATTGTGTAGTTGGACACACAGTACATTCCACACTGCACCCCTCCATGATTAGACTCCATGTGCATGCAAGATGGCCCTTTGCAACAGCTAAGTGTGTGAGCATGCCCAGTATGCTGTTGTGTAGATGGACACACAGTACATTCCACACTGCGCCCCTCCATGATTAAACTCCATGTGCATGCAAGATGGCCCTTTGCAACAGCTGTGTGAGCATGTCCAGTATGCCGTTGTGTAGATGGACACACAGTACATTCCACACTGCGTCCCTCCATGATTAGACTCTGTGTGCATGCAAGATGGCCCTTTGTAACAGCTAAGTGTGTGAGCATGCCCAGTACGCCGTTGTGTAGATGGACACACAGTACATTCCACACTGCACCCCTCCGTGATTAGACTCCGTGTACATGCAAGATGGCCCTTTGCAACAGCTAAGTGTGTGATCATGCCCAGTACACCATTGTGTAGATGGACCCACAGTACATTTCAAACAGACGTGTGATACTAAGCGTGTGGGCATGGCCATTGACATCCTGTATAGCCATGGTGGTCATCCAGGCACCAGATGTCCAATTTCAATGTCACGATGGATGCCTACATTGAACACACTTGTTGCTCTCTTGAAGGGTGTGCTGTCTGTGGTGCATCCCATATCTATTCAGTGTTGTTGTGCTCCATAGATATTTAGTTGGCCCATTGACAGCATTGGCGTGTTTGTGTACGTCTACCTTGGGATGGTAATATACTTTCAGACCGCTCACTCTCTAAACATTCCCTATCGGCATCTTTGCCTTTGCGGATGATGTCACCCACCTCGAAGTATGCCTCTGGGAGTGCTGTGTTCAGTAATCCCGGTAGCACGTTCTGTAAATGCGTAATGCTGTAGTGTGTTAGAGTAGGTAGGTGTATGTTCAACTCCCGGCCATTCTAGGTGTGTGTGTGTGTGTTTCCAGCTGCCTGGGGACACAGTAATGCTTTTAGATGCCTCACAACACATACATTCCCTATCGGCGTCTTTGTCTTTGCGGATGATGTTACCCACCTAGACGTATGCCTCTGAGAGTGCTGTGTTCAGTAATCTTGGTAGCGCGTTCTGTAAATGCGTAATGCTGTAGTGTGTTAGAGTAGGTCGGGGTGTGTTCAACTCCCGGCCCTTCCAAGTGTGCGTGTGTTTCCAGCTGCCTGGGGACACAGTAATGCTTTTAGATGCCTCACAACACATACATTCCCTATCGGCATCTTTGCCTTTGTGGATGATGTCACCCACCTAGAAGTATGCCTCTGAGAGTGCTGTGTTCAGTAATCTCGGTAGCGCATTCTGTAAATGCATAATGCTGCAGTGTGCTAGAGTAGGTAGGTGTGTGTTCAACTCCCGGCCCTTCCAAGTGTGTGTGTGTGCATGTGTTTCCAGCTGCCTGGGGACACAGTAATGCTTTTAGATGCCTCACAACACATACATTCCCTATCGGCGTCTTTGCCTTTGCGGATGATGTCACCCACCTAGAAGTATGCCTCTGAGAGTGCTGTGTTCAGTAATCTCGGTAGCGCGTTCTGTAAATGCGTAATGCTGTAGTGTGTTAGAGTAGGTAGGTGTGTGTTTAACTCCCAGCCCTTCCAAGTGCGTGTGTTTCCAGCTGGCTGGGGACACAGTAATGCTTTTAGATGCCTCACAACACATACATTCCCTATCGGCGTCTTTGCCTTTGAGGATGATATCACCCACCTAGAAGTATGCCTCTGGGAGTGCTGTGTTCAGTAGTCTCATTAGCGCATTCTGTAAATGCGTCATGCTGTAATATGATAGGGTAGTTAGGTGTAGGTTCAATTCCCAGGCCTGTCAGATGTGTGTGTGTGTGTGTGTGTGTGTGTGTGTGTGTGTGTGTGTGTGTGTGTGTGTGTGCATGCTCCCGTCCACCTGGGGACTCAAGTTATGCTTTTAATTGCTTCGCAACACAGATGTATCCTGCTGCCTTCTTTGTCTTTGCAGATGTTGACACGCACCTAGTAGAATGCCTGTGTGTCGGCTGTGTTAGGTAGTCTCGGTAGCGTGTTCTGTAAATGCGTTATGCTGTAGTGCAATAGAGTAGTCATGTGTAGGTTCGATTACCAGCCCTGCCACATGTGTGTGTGTGTGTGTATGTCTGTATCTCTCTCTCTCTCTCTCTCTATATATATATATATATATATATATATATAACCTATTTTCTGCCCATAACCCTGCTCTTGCATGGACAGCTGACTGTTTCATGTATCGCATATTTGCATAGCTTTCACATACCAATGTGGTATGTTGCAACTCCCAACATTGTCCATGCAACGTCAGTGTTACAGCAGACATCTATCCTTGCTGTACTCTCACTGTACTCGTACACGCCGGAGGCTTCATGTATCATGGCCTAGTTTTGATGTGTGTATGTCTATTTGTGCTGTGTGCATGGCTGTGGGTATGTCCCAGTATCATCATTTGTAAAGGTGACAGCCCTAAAGGTTCTTCATGTAGACTGCTGTGTTATTTGACATGTCAGCACATACCTGTGGACAGTACTGCACGTCCTACTACAGCGCATTTCATACCTTCTGCGTTATCTTGCAGTCAATATTGCTGTTCCCTCACACATGTATCTGTTTCTGTTCATACCACTGCACCTCCTAGAGCAAGTTGCTGGACAAGGCCTTATCTGATAGTGGGACACATAGGGGCAGTATTGACATGTTGCTCTTACAAACGTAAATAGTTGACACAATAATAGGTTTTGCATTAGTATGGCTTTTCTGTCGGATTTGGTGTCTTACGCACATGTTTGTCATTATTTCATGTCTTCAGTTATCATGGAAGTGCCAGAATGTTACTGTTATGTGGAACACACCAAACATATGAGGCAGAACTCTGCACATTCATCGTAAATCTGTACAGTTGCCTAGTATGTGTCTGTAACAAAATATCAACTTTCTGACACCAATACACACACTGTATGGCGGCATCACAGGCCACATGCCATTACATTTATATTGCAGGACACACCCACCCAGACAGTTGTATTCCTCACACAGGCCAACAGCTGCTTATCCACACTAATTGGTCTATCATGTACCATATGTGTGTGCCGGTATTTGCACTTTCCTTCAGTGGCAGAGCTCACATACGTGTCTGGGGGACTGGACATTATTATGGTGACATTGCATGACACCCTGAGGGACACATTACGTTTGTGTCTATTAACCTTCCACATTGACATTCACAGGGCATACGTTGTCATTCACATTTGTCGGTGTACATGCGTGTGACTTGTACATGTTTTCTCATTTGTCCTGATGTCTTTCTTCTCATCTGTCCACCTAGTATTACTAGTTCTGTACATGTATTTTGGAAAGGTTACCTTCATACTCCTAACCTGTACACATTATGGGTAAAAGACCTGACGTTTGACCTTGTTACATTTGTCATAGTGATGTGCCTTCCTGGTAAATTGCTAGCAAGGCATTACGGACTGTGCGGTAGATAATAGTGACTGACATTTCCATTACATGATTAGTAACACTCATAACATCCATATTCATGGGTACGCCAGTATTCTCACAACGTTCTGACTTTGTCTGGGGTATATCTAATATAGTCCCTATTTGTATTTCATGTACTATGCCTTAGTGCAGCTGTGTTATTCTGACAGTTTGCCAGTTACGGGTACCATCTTGGTCGTACGCATGTCCATCCATGATAATCGCCTACATGACACTAATATAGGGCCCTACATATTGCCAAAATGGTTTCTGCAATATCCAGTGGATGGTTTGCCCCATTATTGAGAATATAGGCATGTGCTATACCCACAACACTCCCACGGGGCGGGCCTACGAAATCCCTGCCAAACAACACCTAGGCCCATTTCTGCATACCCATGATTCCCATACCTGACAACCCTCTACAGTACCCATTACACATGTTTAATGTGTGCGTTACTGAAGTGTGGAGACACTTATATGCACTCCCCCTCTCCGGATATCAGTTCGTACGTCATACATTCTATCGACACATGTGTCATCACCTTTGCACCTGATACTGTTGCATGTACAGCTATTTCGTATTTGCTGCGGTCACTTCTTTTGCGTCAATGTCGGTTGACACTACGTATGATTCAATTTATGTAGTCCTGCAATGGACACCTATCTGCATGTTTAAAGTGTAGAACTTGCTGGACTGTCACTTTCTGGTCAATGTTTTTGAATGCTGCAGTTTATTCACCTTTCCTGCATGTCTGTTTGTCTACCCATATTAGATATAACGTCGTCTATTTATGTACATATGTCATATCTACAGGACATAAGTCTGTTGTGTATACATATATACATGTACAATCCTCATTTCATAAATTGCTTTGGTTTACGTCTGTGGATTATGTGTATACACATATATCTATATCCATACCATACCTTTCCACTATACAGATTGTCGCAGAGTGTACAGCTGCTTGCCCCTTTATCTTCACTGTGTTTTACATAAACCTGTGTCTATCTGGCAATGTAGTGGCATTTCATTTGTGACTTACGGTGGGGATTTCTGGCAAGCAGTTCAGGTTACGACTGCATACCCTTCAGAGAATCCATGCTACTGACACACCCGTTATTCTATCCACTTTCTATGTTTATTCTGGCACATATCTGGGGTTTGTCCCTATTTGTACCGGTAGTTTGCATGGCTTCGTCTGGTTTCATACTTTACAAGGTTAACGGGTTTGAGCCATGTATAACTAATGTGGGGGAAAGAGCATTCATTTACTATGCTGTGAGCGGATCACACACGCACAGGCGCACTTGCATTTCCTTATTGTGGGTTACGCGCGGGCGTGCATACATATCCTTATTGTGGGTTACATATGTTTACTAAGTTTTTGTGCTTACGTGGGCTTTATTACTTGTGACAGTACCAGTAATTATCTGTAATCCGGTTAACAGATGTTTGCGAAACACACGTTCACCTTTACATATTTAACTGTCTGTACAGCACAGACTCATTCATTACACTTTCACATTATATGTGCTGTAGTCGTTGTTCAATTGGCCAGATGCTGTAACCAGTATACATTTGGTGTTCTGACTCATTTATATGCATACCCATAGTACATAGCTACATTAACATATGCCTCACCGCTTCACTTACGTCACAGGCATCCATTCTCCTGCTGGGAAAAATGCGGTACTACATGTTACACATTCCCTATTCCCTACTGCTCTGGACCCAAGCTGCATATTTCGTCACTGCAGGGATATTCAGAACCCAAAGGCTTATATTCCTGACACATGCAGGTCTTTAATTGTCAGGGTGTTCATGTGGTGATCTGGGTTTAGGCTTGTCCGACTGGTGAACGGAACTGCCCTGACTGTGTTCAAATGTCAGACAAAGCACATGGACAGGGATTGTCCATTTTAAACATTTAATCTGTTTACAGACACAGGTGTTTGGGCAGCTGTCAGCAGTTTATGATGTTGGCAATACATAATATGGGTGGGGGTGGTTACGATACATAATCCACGGTGAGTGGTGTTCCCATTCACATTTGACTATTTCCTGTATTCATTCTTACAAGGGTTATTATTTTGCACATGATGTAACTATGAATTAACTACGGGTATGCAGTAGTACATTCAACATATGTGACGGTTTATTACAGTATATATGTACGGACCTCTGTAATACTGGGGACTAACCCACATCTTTCACAACATTTCCTGCTTATGTACATACTATTATTCAGTGAACTTTCGAAGCTTGTGAGAGCAGTAATTACATCTGTCCCTATTTGTCCACCCATCCATTTAGGCTTTGTCCAGGTTTTGTTGCTGTAATAGGTTGAGAGGTGGTCTCGGTATGTGATTGAGTTGAATATATACTGTCGATAATTCGGTGGGGAGTAGGGTTACCACTTGTTCCTCTTTGCGAGGGGAGGTCCCACTTTGGACAGTTGTGTCCTGCGATGACACCTAAGACATGGCAAATGTCCTGTGATTTTAAGACAATAATATATTTCTTATTTTCTCTACTAGTTGCATGATACAGGTATTTTGCATCTGGTACACATAACTATTATTTGGGATAGCATAAGTTATTCAAATGCTATGGCATAAGCTTTTATCTTGGCATACACGTGTAATTCTGTCCTTTGCACTGGCCAGGGGTATGTTTTATCCTGCAAATTCTCACATTTCTACAAGGGATGTCCCACCTTGGCCATCTGAACAGGTGGCAACCCTAGTGGGGTGACCTGCATGGTGGACAGCTGTTCCATCCTGCGTAGTATGAATTGCATGTCTGTGTAGAAACTGAACAGTACCGTGACTACACATACATATTTTGTCCAGATGTGTACAGTAATGGACACCGTGCCGTGTAAACAACTCTGAGGTTTCAACAGGTTACTTATCCCACGCGGGATGTACACACATTTTGGCGTAACATTAACGTGCGGGCATTTGGATTTACGTAGCTGTGATGGGATATTTACAATCGTGGGATACATATTTGCAATCCGGACACTGCCTAGGATGATACTTCCTACTACATATGGGGAATACTCGCTATGTGCAGGTGTACGGATGCGCAAGGTGGTATCTGGATTTGGTGGACATTCGGACATGGGTGCGGGTTATGTGCTATACTGGGGTTGTTGCGTATTGCATTTGCATGCATGGGTTCTACTTTTGGATATCCCGGTTCCGCATATAGCATCCTATGTGTATGTGACGGTTACGTTTCTGTTCATGTGTATAGCACATTTTAATATACATATGTTTGTGTGTGTTTGGTATACAATTTGGACTGTCAGGTTTCTTTACGGTTGTTATATAGCCACAACTGCCCTGCTGTGTACTATCACTACCACTGTGGAACTGCTGGTGACCGTAACCATGGGGCTAGACATGTGTATTGGTGGCGCGCTGACATGATGCGCTTCACTTCCACTGGGTATAACTTCTGACAGTGCAGTACATTACGGACACACGATTTTAAATATCATTTGTTCCATGGACGGAAACTTATATTATGTCGCGTGCATTTCTGTTTTGTTCTCCATTTTGTGTGGCCGGGAACTGTCTTGCATGCTTTGCATACGTTTCATTATCCACAGACACTGATAGGTGCAATTACTATTGCAGGCAGGCTATAATATTCAGCAGTTTAGGTTGCTCATCGCCAGCCGACATTGACACGCCTCCGGGCGCAGCTTAGTAATGCCCCAAGCACTCGCACACGTGTCCTATGCACGTGGATGTGGTAGCGGCGCACCTTCATTAATATGCATATGGTGCTACTACACCATTTATATGCCGCACGGCTGGTGCAGGCCTTACACCGGCCTTGCGCTGAGCTTCATGAATCCAGGGTTTGTTTTTCCCCTACTTGCTCCCCATTTCACCATTTTCCTATCTTCCCCATTTCTTTTCTTTAAAGAATTATTGTGTGAGTATGTGCATGTCATAACAATGCACAGCAACAGTTATGAAAAAGCAGTCAAAAGTATTAGACAAAGCTGTATTTAAATAAATAAAACCACAAGAAACAAACATGAAATTCAAAATAAAACCACATACCAGTGACCCAATAAAATGAAATTTATTAGTTCTCTGACGTCTCGGCTAGTTTTCCTTCAAGGAGAAGCTGTATTTAAACCCAGTACCATCTAACTCGTAAAAGATAAGGGTTAAGTTGAAAGACTTCATATGTGATATAAAAAGCATTGGTACAATTTTTTGACTCTGTTCTGTTACCTTTACTTTTAAGACTACAAACTTTTACATTTAGGACTACCCAGTTCATAACAGATACACACTATAGTACAGATTGCAACAAACAATCCTTGACGTGTACATATATTGCACATATGCGTGCCCATATTATACTGATTACAGTTTACAGCAGGCCATTTGTGCCTGTGGTATACAGGTCTGAAGTTACACTGCAATAATGATGAAAACTTAACAGTACCGTAAATTTGGGAAATTTGTTTTTTGAACTTACAATCTCTGACTACTCTGTAATACTGTACTGTTATTTTGTGCTACAGACTAATGTATGCATAGTTTCATTTTTACAGCTGAGAGATGCATGCGCACTGTTATTTGAAAATATGGAACCTTTGCTTTGTCTTACAGACTAAGGCATGCATACTTTCTTTTACAGTTGAAATATGCATGCTCAATCTGGTACAACTGTATTAAATACCAAATAAGCTGTCCCTAACTTTTAATGCTACAATAACAGTACTGTTCTGATGCTTACATACCACATGCTTCTCGCATCCTTGCCAATCTTGTGACATGGGTCCTTACATACAAAGCTCTCTCTGTGGTAGCTGTGGAAAAACAGAACATTACCATTAGGAATACCAATCCTGACTATATTCAGCTTTTAGCTCTTACAAGTAGTCACTCTGATACTTACACATCTGTGGGGTGTCCCTGGTCCTACATTTCCCAATCCAATGGTCAAGGGAATCCCTCTTCCTCCTCCAGAGGAGGAGTTGATGCCGACATTGATCACCAGTGTGAGGGATACCTGCATCACTGGTCAAAGCCCTGGCAACACTAAACCATGTGTCAGATTGTATTCTAAGACTGAATAGTCCCTCTGCAGTAACCAGGACCTATGATGCTTAACTAGGAGTCCAACAAACACTTTTGACTCCTAGACACCCCACTTCTGAGCTCAGAAACAGGGTCCATCACCAAAAATACTAGCCATGACTACCAGATATTAAGCTCAATGTAGAATGAGATTTTTTTTGCCAATTGCATTATATATCCTGATGTTTTGCTGCCAGTTTCCAATTATTGTGTGCTTACTGGGTGTGCACACAGTGTTTCATAATGTTGTTTGATGCTTACCATTGCATAAACACAGTGCTTGGGAGTGTGCAGTGGTGAGCAACATTGGCTAGGAATGCAGTTTCAGGTTTATTGGATGTACAGGTCTTTGTGTATGTGTTTTAGGCAAGGCGAAGGCCATGTCAGTCTACATAGCAGCAATACACTGCCAATGGACTAGTTACATGACAACCCCTATTTTACTATATTTTGGTCCGGGTTCTCCACTTCCAGCGTTTGCACTATGCAATGCATTGTGCAAGCAGCGGCCAAAAAAATCTGAATGAAGAAAACTAAAGGAAGGGAAAAGCAAATGCTGTGCTGTCATGCAATTCTTGAGCAGAATCAGTGATATCTGAGTCATGGCTCTCAACCTTCCATCTCCAAAATGAGGAACAGTAGACCTCATAATGTTGAACAAATGGGCACAATGTGGAAAACATACTAATGTCTTAAATAGGGAGCTCTAGGTGTACTTTTAGAGCTTTAGTTCTCTTTTTATTTCAAGTAGAACTTCTTCAGAAATATAACTTGGCAAATGCATTTGCTAAGTTATATTTCTGAAGAAGTTCTATTGAAATAAAGAGGAAGAAAGTGCTAAAAGTACACTTGGCTCTCCCTGGTAGCCATTTTGTTATTTTATCATTTTTAAGTTTTAGTTGAGCTGTTTTTTGTTGTATAATACTAATGGCTCACTAACATCTGAAAATAGGAAGGTTATATGATGGTTAAAATGTGCTGGTTTTAATTAAATAAAAGATCTTATAATGAATGAATGTGATTTATTTCTATTTACTCTGGATATCAGTGAAAAATTCATGACACCGGATGTGTGACAGACCCTTTTCATGTGGAACTTTGTGCAACATGAACTTTTTAAGACCCCAAATTATGTAAATTCCTCGTAATTAGGTACAATTGAGAGATATGGTATTTGTAGTTTTGCGTGGTCATTGTGGCATTTTGAGCAAATTTGTGCACCGGAGCTGCTTGGATTTATATTGAATTGCTATCTGCATTTGCTTGCAAGCTTTCAAGGCCAGCAACCTTACACAGAAATGTTGTCTGCATTCTGCTAAGGGATTTTTCAGCCAGTAACACTGCTGTGAGCTTCAAAATCTTGCTTCAGCATGCCACACCTCATTAATATGCATTGTGCGATGAGCAACATCGCACCAGAGATAACCCCGGGGTCCGTCTTGCTCAAGTTATTTTATACTACATTCCTGTCCCAGGTTGATATGTTCTTGGTGCTGCAGCTTTCCTGCTTTAAAGGTTGCTTTTGCATGTTTATCAAGACCAAATTACCTTCTTATATCATCTGAAAAAGTTTTGACAACTTGCAGTTGTGCTTTCAGTTCCTCCTCTGATGAGCTATACTGTTTTAAATCATCCAGAAAAAGAAAATAAGTCTTTACACTTTGTTGTTTTCTCAGAGCCAAATTGTAGCCATTACCTAATCTGTTAAGTAGACAGCGTAATGGGTTAAGGGCACGACAAAAGAGCAGCGGTGACAGAGTCACTCTGGAATATCCCCCCTTTGAATTTTTATTCCTGGAATTATAAATTGTCCTTTATCATGGCTTAACTGCAAAGTGGTTTGCCACTGTTTCATACTTGCTGTAATGTAATTAATGAGTGTAGGGTATATGTTATACGTTTTTAAGCACTCTTTTATCCATGAATGTGGAATAATGTCAAATACTTTTTTACAGCCTATCCATGCCATACTTAGATTCTTACCCGTTTTACACTTCTCCATTATGACATTAACAACAAAAGATTCTTTATTCGATAAGAGTTTCTTTTAAATTTCTTGTGTATCTGAATGCATTTCCTTAAAGGAGAGATTTTGATACTACATCTCTATAATAAGTTGATTCTTTCACTGTTGCTTTTTAGTTTCTATGAGACCTTTTTGAATTTAAGCAGCTTTCTTAACTGACATTATGAAGAATGGCATAGTAACATTCATAATACATTTTCCAGAAAATAAATGTCAAATCCAGATGAAGTGACCTTTTCCATCAGTCCATCAGCTGCACATAGAAATATAATAAAATTTGTTTACAAGGCAATTAGCAAAATAAATCAGAAAGTGAAAGTGGATGTAGCAAACACTAACTTGAAAAAAATGATACAGTACCACACAACAGGCCATGGAATGAGCTACAAGAACTTGGAGTGGATCATATGCAAAGAATAATGCATGACAAGGCGTGTGTTATTTGGTCATTAATGCCTGCCCAGTGTTGTCTTGAGGCTAACACCATGGGCAGAGGTCCCTGAAAGAGCAATAATTCCCCCAATAACGCACACACTCTGGTGGACATTACTGCACTTAGAAGAAAAATGGCTATCAGTTAAATATTTTAGTATGTTTTTGTTTTAATATATTATATATATTTTAATATTTTTTATGCAAAATAGTTACTCCATCAAATGTTTTAAACTTGCTATAACATATGTAGTTATGCTTAATGGAAGTATTTTACATAAAAATATAATTTATGTAAGTATTAAGTGTCGCACACACAAAACATACACACACACCCTCTGAAGCACAGACAGATACAGACATTTGCAAATTTCTATCAGAAAGACGCACACATTCTGAAACACAGACGCAATCACACTTATATACATATATTTATTGAAACACACACACACATGCGCGCGCAGACACACACACACGCGCACACACACACACACACACACACACACACACACACACACACACACACACACACACACACTTACAAACATGCACACATACCACTTACAGCTACTTTAGTGAATACACCAGAAAAGTTTCATTCTGAGTAAATGAAAAAAAAAAACATAGTGCAAATCATTGCAACTGGTGTCTTTCCGCTCGACTCTGCCCCTTTGCTTCTGTAGTGTACCTGATTTTACAACATAGTGCTGCTCTGTTCTGCTGGTCTATCACTTAGGATTAAAGTCAGGTATGAATTCCAGATATTAGAGTTTAATATTTTTTTTATTGTTAAGAGTATGCTACCAGTCTGAAGCCATTACTACCTTCTGTCATTCTTGCATATGCTTTATATCTCTGTTTCTCTCTCTCTCTCAAACACACAGACACATACATACACAGACACACATACATGTGCACACATTTTTTCCTTCTTTTGTGTTTTATCAGTTTAGTCTTTTCAGTTTTGAGTAATCGTAAAAAGTGGCATCTTTACACTTTTTTTTAGCAGTCTGAGCTTCACAGCAGCTTAATATGCTGCCACAAAATGGTGGACTTGCTTTTCATTGGGCATTACCTGTACATTAACACACTTCTAGAGAATGTTCATTCTCCACTCAGGGTGGTGATGTACAGGTCGGCCATTCTCTAAATGGAATAATATGAAAAATGAAAATTACTGGCTATACAGTAGTCACAGAGACTGATAGCAAAATGAATCTCATACAGCAATTTAGTTGTGGCTAATGGATTATCACAGAATCTTGTTTTTTACAATTATCATTGAAAAATGTCTGAAGGGAAGAATTTGCATTTGCTGACCACACAAAGTATTATGAGATACTGACACAAAAGGAAAAGAAGAGAATTTCTAGGAAATAAAAATACAGATGATTTGAAGGAACATGTGTTATTTAACAGATCATCCATGAAGATTTGCAGAATACATATTGTATTTGAATCAGTATAACCAGAAGAATGATATTATCTCTATCTGTTGGCAGAGAGTAATACCAGAATTATAGTGTCATTTGCAGTTCTATAAACCAAGTCGTTAATAAAAGCAAAGAAAAGAGAGAAGCACCAGAGAAGATGGAAATATAGGTCAAGTACTGTTGTCACTACAGAGCTTACATTTTGTTCATTTTTTTACTTACTTGTTAATCAGGTAGTCTCACTAAATACAAATTCCTCTTTATGACACTGACTCAGAGGAACCCTGTGTAGAAATGGCATTTTCAGAGTCACGCAATGAGAGAATAAAGGTCAGGACTTTAAGGTGAAGCTTACTAGCTACTGGTAGCTTTAATGCAGTGTGCTAAAGTGTCAGACTATAACATACCTGATATGCAGATTATAGCTAAGGGAATGGAAAGATTGGATGGACAAAATGCTGCATGTCTTTCTTCAACCAAAGGTTCTATATGTTTTTTCTTTATCCTCCAAAAAGTATATGTAGTGTTGCAAAATTAGAGTTTCACAAAGCATATTATGGAGATATGAAGAGAAGATTTCTAGCCTAAGATATATGGTATTACCATCGGTATTTCACATGTGGACAGATGGTTCAGAAATGTAAGATAAGAAAACACAAGACAGTAGCTGATTACACTAACGTAGAGGTCCCAAACACATCTGATAAAATTAAACATTTTAAAAACATTTAAGAAAAGTTTATCTGTAGTCATCTGAAGGCAACTGAGATATTATATTCTTAACTGATATCATCTTTGGTAATGCAGAGCAAAGTAAAGTATGGGTCGGATTTATCTGGTGTATTTTCTTCAAATCCCAATTGTTGGCAGCTTGGTCTATGAACCTGACATAAAACTATACAATTTGTAAGTAAACCTGAGTATTGTGATACATGGAGCAAATGCCCCTGAATTGGAAGTATAGGGGGTTGCTAGATTCAGGCTCATTCAATGGTTCCAGTGAAATGATTAGTTCTGGATAAAAATTAACTTGATTAGATTTACTAAATAGCAAAGCAATGCTTGACATCTTTAAGCACATCTCCTTTGACAATGGTCTAAACATTTTTGCCATTATCACTTTTGTTAAATGCACTTTATTAGTCTTTTTTACATACATTTTTGCTTTAATAGTTATTTTCTTGGACGGTCAATAAATAATAACCATGTGTAGCATGTGACAAGATAGCTTTGCAGTGGTATAATAGCTCCTCCCCCATACACTTCATATTTCTGAAAAGGGCCTATCATCACAGTTAACTTCAACTGTCAAAATGCACACATGTATACAACTGACTCCACGCAGATTTAACTCTAGCTTCTTACTACTTGCATGCTTCTGTGGATTCAGATTGAGTCTGTCAGTATTAACCACTACTTGAGACATCATCATTTCTACTGTGAAGGAAATTGTTCATGTTTTCTGCAAAATGTTTTGGTTCATTTGTACTTCTAATCTGCCCCTGGAGATTCTCTCAGACAGAGCAAATATTTTGAATATAGTGCTGCAAATGGCATTTCATAAATATTTTCTATAACTTTTCTACAAGTACATTCAAAGAACTTACAGCTACAGCTTGAGTGTGCAAATCTGAAACTATTATTTACTGGCCTTTGTTAGATTGCTACAAATATGGTACCTTGGCACTTCAACTGTGGTGGCAGCATAGTAAAATAAGAGCTCTGCCAGCATCCAGCTCCCATGTAGTTGTTTACTTCTTGTCAGCTTGCTGTCTACTTCACAACCACTGTGTGCTTGAGCCCTTGCCTTACCTTTGCCTCTGTTTGTCTACTTTTGCTGATAACAGACACCAGTTCAGCTCTGATTGCCATAATCCACATTTATCTTTCTTGCTCAGCGAATCTATTTATTTTCACTCAGACATTCCTTCATAAAATTGCCTCTGTTTACTGTATCCCTATGTCCTATGTTCTCTACTTTTTATTCCAATCTCCTGGTCTCAACTTGACCTTTTGTTTATCATTTTGCAGCACTCTCATGCAATTCTTCTCATCCCTTGCAGGAATAATCACATCAACACTGTTCTTCACTAGTGTTTGCTGACTATATCTGAACTGTTGTGGTTGCTTAGTATTGTTTGCCAAACCAGATATATCTATTACACATATTTTGCTAATACCTTTACCCTGCATAGTGGGACTTCTTTTTCATGTCTCTTTTTTCCATATTTTATTTATGATAAACTGGGCTACACTTGCTAATTAGATGCTTTAGATTTTTTTTTTTCATTTGTAATTTTATACACAGCAAATAATGTAGTTCTTCCTCATTTATTTAGCTTTAGTAGCTAGATAAGATTATAAACCCAGAGCCTTTTTCCAGCTATAACGTTGAAACAACTGTGAGGTTAGCTGTCTTGCTCAAAGAAATATTTGTATGATTACAGTTAGTAGGAGTTTAACCGGTGCTTGCAGGGTATAGTTGATTTATAAATTATTATGTCCAAACTTTAGTTTTATACTCTTTCTGAACACACCTCTGTTATCAGTATTAAACATTCACAAAGCATTCATTAATTAATATTATTTAAACTGAAAAGAAAGCAGAACTCTATTTTATTTTACAGTGATACATCATGCTTGCCTTTTCTTTTGCATAAATTTGATACTTCTTAAAGGTTAACTAATATTGTTCCACAAATTGCGTTATTTCCTTTATGTATTAGAAGTCCTACATTTCTTAAAATAACTGATTGAAATTTGACCAACTGCTTCTCAGACTGTTTATATTTTCAAAGGGCAAGTGAATTCATATTATGAAAGTAGTACTTGTTCGAACAAGAGATTAAAAGGGTGACATTACAAAACAGGTAGTTGCTTTAGCATAAGAATACACCATATATTGCAAAGAGTTATTTTGGGCAATAGCTAATATTTCATTTGTAAAACCACAAACCTCAGGAAGTAGTTGTAACTCTGCAGAAGTTATCACATAACATAAACAAATAGTTCCAAATCCTAATAACCCAACAGAAACACTATGAACTGGTTGCATTCCACAATAAAAATAACCAGCCTAAACTGCACTTAAAATGAAATTCTGCTTCAACAATGCTCAGCAAGCAAGAAATGTATACAAATTGAAAAGTGTTTAGTAATCTTCCTGACTGTAGACTTTTATTTTGGTACTTGTTTATAAGGATTCTCTGTTACAATCCTGGTTTATGTTTTGGGAAACTCAGTAGTTTTCTGAAACTTAATTGACAGATTGATACATCCACAGAAATTGAACTTTGCATGGCTCACATCAAAGGGAGGAGGTAACAACAGCAGCAGTAAAGAACACCTGAAACTTTAGCAACAGCACAACCTCAAAGTTAGCAATGTGCAAAATCCACCTTGGTGAAAAGTAATAAAAAATATGTACACACGTCAGATCTTAAAACTGTGGTACTTTATCCCACCAAAATGAAGTAGACATTAATTTCCCCTGTTATGCAATATATAGACATCTTGGAAGCATCCTTTGGTATGCTGAGCATAAGCATACAGTGAAAACAAATTAATAATGAAGATACATAACAATAAATACATAGATACAGGGCAGGATTCACAAAGCCTCTGTGTAAGAGTCACAAGGCTTTCACGGAGGCTGCAGTTAAACGGTGTGACGTCAGCATGTCATGCATATGCATGAGGGCATGCTGAATCACACCTAAGGCTTACACAGTCCATGGAAGACAGTAGGGGGCGTGCCGTAGGCCGAGCCCTGCAAACGGACACGCCCCCAGAAGAGTAAAAGTCCCGAAAGTAAACCCCCATGACAGAGTCCGTGTAAATGTGAATAAACACAACACAACACATGCCCCCACAGACTATGAACATAAAATATATAAATGAACATCTTATATATTTTTTTTAAATTGTAAAGATGTTTGCCCATGAGTGCGCTCGCTTGCGTGGGCATGCCCGTAGCTTAGCCACAGTTATCAGTCAGTGGAAAAGCATATAAGAACTACATATGCAAAGTAAACCAAGAAGCAATAGCGTAGTGGTAGAGATGTCAGCTGAAGAGCAGGCAGTCATGGTTTGAGCCCCCCCAACATCAATTTTTATTTTTAGTGAAATAAGCATGAAACAAGTCCCTGACATATATGTACACATATAAAATTATATTTTTTGTAAAATGTAATGAAATGGGCCATTTATTTTGAAGAAATGTGAGATAACAAAAGAATAAAAAATGTCAGTTGTGCCTATAGCTGAGCTACAGTTTAACAAGTTGAGTGCATCTGTCCGTAGGTGAGCAGTGGTTTAACAGGTGTAAAATGAGGGCCCGTAGGTGAGCAGTGGTTTAACACGCTGAAACTGTGTGCCCGTAGCTGAGCTGAGTGTAATATGCCTGCTGACAGCCAAATGACACTTAAACCAGCGTAACCCGTTTGCGTGGAGCTGCATGCCACGCCAACAAGCTAACAGACGGGCAACGTTGAGCAAGCTGTAACAAAACTGCCTTTACACAGACACACCTCCTAGCCTGTGTAGACAGTCGTAAAATTTAAAAAGCAGTGGCCAGGTTTGAACCCAGGATACCATGCACCATAGTCAAGGTACTGAACCACTAAGCCATGACAGCTAAACTTAGAAATGCAGTAATAGCAAATATATAGGAATGGATAGAAAGAGGAGCATGACAAAGCAGGTTTTGTGAAGCTGATACAATTCCAAAATGGCCAATCACAGATAAGTGCTGGAAAAATGGCATATATAAGCCCCATAGGCGGGAATACACAGCATAACCAATTGTAGAACCAACTTGCAGCCAGAATGTCAGGTGTAGGTGAGGGTAGTTGTTTCGAGCACAGAGGTGGGGCATTGAGGAGTCCAAATATATGGTTTGGCTCCTTGTCCACAATAATGAGGCCCAACTCATGCAGGGCCAGGTCCTGTGGGGAGCATATAGGGCTGAGGCATGGGACCGGTTGGCTCATGATCTCACCAATGCCACAGAAATACCAAGGACTGGTGAGCAGGTCCATCACCACCATGCGGACCTCAAGAGACGCAAGCAGGACCAACTGAACCATTGGATCCAGGAGGCCCGGCAAATGCCCAACGCCCCACTACTGAGTAAGTTACATCTAATTATTTATGTAAGAAATTAACCTAGCTGATATTATGGAGATGTGTATTCCAATATTACTTTATTTATATTACAGCTGCAGGTGTCCGTTCTGCGAACTGTAGAGCCTATGGTGATAGGCTGGTGTGGTTGCGCCACCAGGCAGGTCAGTAATCCTCTCCCTGTAGCTGTAAATAAATATAAAAGTATGACAGTTAGCAAAAGAGTGCAGTGTAGTCACTAAGTAATAAAGTGTGCAAGTAACAGTGTAAGAGGGTTTGCAAGTATTGCTTGATTACAAAAGTGTGATGCAGTCTGTATTCCAAACAGAAAAATGAAAAAGTCTGAAATAAAGTCTGAAATAAAGATGTCCCACCTGTAATATAATAGTACATAAACTTCAGCAGGCTGAAAAGTACAGCTGCAGAAGCTGAGTAAAACACATGTGTGAAATATATCCCTGTTGAAATACACAAACATGACAGAAGTGAGACTGTTGGAAAGGATTATAATAACCACAGGTAAAACCTGTCAATAAAGCCTAAATTTAAGTACCATCCTGAATTGTAAAAATAAAACAAGTGAGAGAGTGTGAGAAAGAGTTATGTATCCACCAATAAAGTAGTAATAACTCCTGAATAAAGTATACTGCAGTCATTACAGAATGAAATTAATGTGACAAGCAGAACCAAACTGTAAAATGTGTTGAAAATGTTACTGCAGCTGGAATGTGTATCCCAAAATCTGGATATGTTGCTCTCAGTCTGCAATATGCAGATAGTATGGATGTCTGAAATACCAAACATCCACAGTTGTCTATAGCTATATAAAGCAAATGTAGCAGGATGATGTAGCTGAACAGAGCCAGATATGAATGTGTATGAATAAAAATGAAAATGTATATTGATGTAGCAGTAACATTCCTATCACCAACTTGAAGTAGTTATCACATAGGAAACTGTAGGCAGAACTGTAGTGTGTATATATCTGCAGCTATTAGAAATGTACAGCATATGTATTGGTATTTGAAGTTGTTAATTAAATTTTCTTCACCCTACCCTATAACCACATATAATCCATTCCACGTGAAATTGGTATGTGCAATCACAATTAACACCCCTGCACATTTATCCTGTTGGTTCATACATATTTGCATGTACGTTGATGCATCTGCCCTGTTCATACATCCAAACCTGATGGCCTGTTGCCATCAATCAACCCTACATGTTGTTGGACTGTGTATTGCTGTTCAAAATATGCATGTGTTATGCTTGCTGTTCAATGGTTTGAATATCTGGGTGTTTGGTTAATGGGAATACTAATGCATGCTGTTACAACTAATTGTGAATGGTATTGTACGTTACTACCTTCTGTCATTCTTGCATATGCTTTATATCTCTGTTTCTCTCTCTCTCAAACACACAGACACATACATACACAGACACACATACATGTGCACACATTTTTTCCTTCTTTTGTGTTTTATCAGTTTAGTCTTTTCAGTTTTGAGTAATCGTAAAAAGTGGCATCTTTACACTTTTTTTTAGCAGTCTGAGCTTCACAGCAGCTTAATATGCTGCCACAAAATGGTGGACTTGCTTTTCATTGGGCATTACCTGTACATTAACACACTTCTAGAGAATGTTCATTCTCCACTCAGGTGGTGATGTACAGGTCGGCCATTCTCTAAATGGAATAATATGAAAAATGAAAATTACTGGCTATACAGTAGTCACAGAGACTGATAGCAAAATGAATCTCATACAGCAATTTAGTTGTGGCTAATGGATTATCACAGAATCTTGTTTTTTACAATTATCATTGAAAATGTCTGAAGGGAAGAATTTGCATTTGCTGACCACACAAAGTATTATGAGATACTGACACAAAAGGAAAAGAAGAGAATTTCTAGGAAATAAAAATACAGATGATTTGAAGGAACATGTGTTATTTAACAGATCATCCATGAAGATTTGCAGAATACATATTGTATTTGAATCAGTATAACCAGAAGAATGATATTATCTCTATCTGTTGGCAGAGAGTAATACCAGAATTATAGTGTCATTTGCAGTTCTATAAACCAAGTCGTTAATAAAAGCAAAGAAAAGAGAGAAGCACCAGAGAAGATGGAAATATAGGTCAAGTACTGTTGTCACTACAGAGCTTACATTTTGTTCATTTTTTTACTTACTTGTTAATCAGGTAGTCTCACTAAATACAAATTCCTCTTTATGACACTGACTCAGAGGAACCCTGTGTAGAAATGGCATTTTCAGAGTCACGCAATGAGAGAATAAAGGTCAGGACTTTAAGGTGAAGCTTACTAGCTACTGGTAGCTTTAATGCAGTGTGCTAAAGTGTCAGACTATAACATACCTGATATGCAGATTATAGCTAAGGGAATGGAAAGATTGGATGGACAAAATGCTGCATGTCTTTCTTCAACCAAAGGTTCTATATGTTTTTTCTTTATCCTCCAAAAAGTATATGTAGTGTTGCAAAATTAGAGTTTCACAAAGCATATTATGGAGATATGAAGAGAAGATTTCTAGCCTAAGATATATGGTATTACCATCGGTATTTCACATGTGGACAGATGGTTCAGAAATGTAAGATAAGAAAACACAAGACAGTAGCTGATTACACTAACGTAGAGGTCCCAAACACATCTGATAAAATTAAACATTTTAAAACATTTAAGAAAAGTTTATCTGTAGTCATCTGAAGGCAACTGAGATATTATATTCTTAACTGATATCATCTTTGGTAATGCAGAGCAAAGTAAAGTATGGGTCGGATTTATCTGGTGTATTTTCTTCAAATCCCAATTGTTGGCAGCTTGGTCTATGAACCTGACATAAAACTATACAATTTGTAAGTAAACCTGAGTATTGTGATACATGGAGCAAATGCCCCTGAATTGGAAGTATAGGGGGTTGCTAGATTCAGGCTCATTCAATGGTTCCAGTGAAATGATTAGTTCTGGATAAAAATTAACTTGATTAGATTTACTAAATAGCAAAGCAATGCTTGACATCTTTAAGCACATCTCCTTTGACAATGGTCTAAACATTTTTGCCATTATCACTTTTTGTTAAATGCACTTTATTAGTCTTTTTTACATACATTCTTGCTTTAATAGTTATTTTCTTGGACGGTCAATAAATAATAACCATGTGTAGCATGTGACAAGATAGCTTTGCAGTGGTATAATAGCTCCTCCCCCATACACTTCATATTTCTGAAAAGGGCCTATCATCACAGTTAACTTCAACTGTCAAAAATGCACACATGTATACAACTGACTCCACGCAGATTTAACTCTAGCTTCTTACTACTTGCATGCTTCTGTGGATTCAGATTGAGTCTGTCAGTATTAACCACTACTTGAGACATCATCATTTCTACTGTGAAGGAAATTGTTCATGTTTTCTGCAAAATGTTTTTGGTTCATTTCGTACTTCTAATCTGCCCCTGGAGATTCTCTCAGACAGAGCAAATATTTTGAATATAGTGCTGCAAATGGCATTTCATAAATATTTTCTATAACTTTTCTACAAGTACATTCAAAGAACTTACAGCTACAGCTTGAGTGTGCAAATCTGAAACTATTATTTACTGGCCTTTGTTAGATTGCTACAAATATGGTACCTTGGCACTTCAACTGTGGTGGCAGCATAGTAAAATAAGAGCTCTGCCAGCATCCAGCTCCCATGTAGTTGTTTACTTCTTGTCAGCTTGCTGTCTACTTCACAACCACTGTGTGCTTGAGCCCTTGCCTTACCTTTGCCTCTGTTTGTCTACTTTTGCTGATAACAGACACCAGTTCAGCTCTGATTGCCATAATCCACATTTATCTTTCTTGCTCAATCTATTTATTTTCACTCAGACATTCCTTCATAAAATTGCCTCTGTTTACTGTATCCCTATGTCCTATGTTCTCTACTTTTATTCCAATCTCCTGGTCTCAACTTGACCTTTTGTTTATCATTTTGCAGCACTCTCATGCAATTCTTCTCATCCCTTGCAGGAATAATCACATCAACACTGTTCTTCACTAGTGTTTGCTGACTATATCTGAACTGTTGTGGTTGCTTAGTATTGTTTGCCAAACCAGATATATCTATTACACATATTTTGCTAATACCTTTACCCTGCATAGTGGGACTTCTTTTTCATGTCTCTTTTTTCCATATTTTATTTATGATAAACTGGGCTACACTTGCTAATTAGATGCTTTAGATTTTTTTTTTCATTTGTAATTTTATACACAGCAAATAATGTAGTTCTTCCTCATTTATTTAGCTTTAGTAGCTAGATAAGATTATAAACCCAGAGCCTTTTTCCAGCTATAACGTTGAAACAACTGTGAGGTTAGCTGTCTTGCTCAAAGAAATATTTGTATGATTACAGTTAGTAGGAGTTTAACCGGTGCTTGCAGGGTATAGTTGATTTATAAATTATTATGTCCAAACTTTAGTTTTATACTCTTTCTGAACACACCTCTGTTATCAGTATTAAACATTCACAAAGCATTCATTAATTAATATTATTTAAACTGAAAAGAAAGCAGAACTCTATTTTATTTTACAGTGATACATCATGCTTGCCTTTTCTTTTGCATAAATTTGATACTTCTTAAAGGTTAACTAATATTGTTCCACAAATTGCGTTATTTCCTTTATGTATTAGAAGTCCTACATTTCTTAAAATAACTGATTGAAATTTGACCAACTGCTTCTCAGACTGTTTATATTTTCAAAAGGGCAAGTGAATTCATATTATGAAAGTAGTACTTGTTCGAACAAGAGATTAAAAGGGTGACATTACAAAACAGGTAGTTGCTTTAGCATAAGAATACACCATATATTGCAAAGAGTTATTTTGGGCAATAGCTAATATTTCATTTGTAAAACCACAAACCTCAGGAAGTAGTTGTAACTCTGCAGAAGTTATCACATAACATAAACAAATAGTTCCAAATCCTAATAACCCAACAGAAACACTATGAACTGGTTGCATTCCACAATAAAAATAACCAGCCTAAACTGCACTTAAAATGAAATTCTGCTTCAACAATGCTCAGCAAGCAAGAAATGTATACAAATTGAAAAGTGTTTAGTAATCTTCCTGACTGTAGACTTTTATTTTGGTACTTGTTTATAAGGATTCTCTGTTACAATCCTGGTTTATGTTTTGGGAAACTCAGTAGTTTTTCTGAAACTTAATTGACAGATTGATACATCCACAGAAATTGAACTTTGCATGGCTCACATCAAAGGGAGGGAGGTAACAACAGCAGCAGTAAAGAACACCTGAAACTTTAGCAACAGCACAACCTCAAAGTTAGCAATGTGCAAAATCCACCTTGGTGAAAAGTAATAAAAAATATGTACACACGTCAGATCTTAAAACTGTGGTACTTTATCCCACCAAAATGAAGTAGACATTAATTTCCCCTGTTATGCAATATATAGACATCTTGGAAGCATCCTTTGGTATGCTGAGCATAAGCATACAGTGAAAACAAATTAATAATGAAGATACATAACAATAAATACATAGATACAGGGCAGGATTCACAAAGCCTCTGTGTAAGAGTCACAAGGCTTTCACGGAGGCTGCAGTTAAACGGTGTGACGTCAGCATGTCATGCATATGCATGAGGGCATGCTGAATCACACCTAAGGCTTACACAGTCCATGGAAGACAGTAGGGGCGTGCCGAGGTCGAGCCCTGCAAACGGACACGCCCCAGAAGAGTAAAAGTCCCAAAGTAAACCCGCATGACAGAGTCCGTGTAAATGTGAATAAACACAACACAACACATGCCCCCACAGACTATGAACATAAAATATATAAATGAACATGTTATATATTTTTTAAAATTGTAAAGATGTTTGCCCATGAGTGCGCTATGCGTGGGCATGCCCGTAGCTTAGCCACAGTTATCAGTCAGTGGAAAAGCATATAAGAACTACATATGCAAAGTAAGCCAAGAAGCAATAGCGTAGTGGTAGAGATGTCAGCTGAAGAGCAGGCAGTCATGGTTTGAGCCCCCCCAACATCAATTTTTATTTTTAGTGAAATAAGCATGAAACAAGTCCCTGACATATATGTACACATATAAAATTATATTTTTTGTAAAATGTAATGAAATGGGCCATTTATTTTGAAGAAATGTGAGATAACAAAAGAATAAAAAATGTCAGTTGTGCCTATAGCTGAGCTACAGTTTAACAAGTTGAGTGCATCTGTCCGTAGGTGAGCAGTGGTTTAACAGGTGTAAAATGAGGGCCCGTAGGTGAGCAGTGGTTTAACACGCTGAAACTGTGTGCCCGTAGCTGAGCTGAGTGTAATATGCCTGCTGACAGCCAAATGACACTTAAACCAGCGTAACCCGTTTGCGTGGAGCTGCATGCCACGCCAACAAGCTAACAGACGGGCAACGTTGAGCAAGCTGTAACAAAACTGCCTTTACACAGACACACCTCCTAGCCTGTGTAGACAGTCGTAAAATTTAAAAAGCAGTGGCCAGGTTTGAACCCAGGATACCATGCACCATAGTCAAGGTACTGAACCACTAAGCCATGACAGCTAAACTTAGAAATGCAGTAATAGCAAATATATAGGAATGGATAGAAAGAGGAGCATGACAAAGCAGGTTTTGTGAAGCTGATACAATTCCAAAATGGCCAATCACAGATAAGTGCTGGAAAAATGGCATATATAAGCCACATAGGCGGGAATACACAGCATAACCAATTGTAGAACCAACTTGCAGCCAGAATGTCAGGTGTAGGTGAGGGTAGTTGTTTCGAGCACAGAGGTGGGGCATTGAGGAGTCCAAATATATGGTTTGGCTCCTTGTCCACAATAATGAGGCCCAACTCATGCAGGGCCAGGTCCTGTGGGGAGCATATAGGGCTGAGGCATGGGACCGGTTGGCTCATGATCTCACCAATGCCACAGAAATACCAAGGACTGGTGAGCAGGTCCATCACCACCATGCGGACCTCAAGAGACGCAAGCAGGACCAACTGAACCATTGGATCCAGGAGGCCCGGCAAATGCCCAACGCCCCACTACTGAGTAAGTTACATCTAATTATTTATGTAAGAAATTAACCTAGCTGATATTATGGAGATGTGTATTCCAATATTACTTTATTTATATTACAGCTGCAGGTGTCCGTTCTGCGAACTGTAGAGCCTATGGTGATAGGCTGGTGTGGTTGCGCCACCAGGCAGGTCAGTAATCCTCTCCCTGTAGCTGTAAATAAATATAAAAGTATGACAGTTAGCAAAAGAGTGCAGTGTAGTCACTAAGTAATAAAGTGTGCAAGTAACAGTGTAAGAGGGTTTGCAAGTATTGCTTGATTACAAAAGTGTGATGCAGTCTGTATTCCAAACAGAAAAATGAAAAGTCTGAAATAAAGTCTGAAATAAAGATGTCCCACCTGTAATATAATAGTACATAAACTTCAGCAGGCTGAAAAGTACAGCTGCAGAAGCTGAGTAAAACACATGTGTGAAATATATCCCTGTTGAAATACACAAACATGACAGAAGTGAGACTGTTGGAAAGGATTATAATAACCACAGGTAAAACCTGTCAATAAAGCCTAAATTTAAGTACCATCCTGAATTGTAAAAATAAAACAAGTGAGAGAGTGTGAGAAAGAGTTATGTATCCACCAATAAAGTAGTAATAACTCCTGAATAAAGTATACTGCAGTCATTACAGAATGAAATTAATGTGACAAGCAGAACCAAACTGTAAAATGTGTTGAAAATGTTACTGCAGCTGGAATGTGTATCCCAAAATCTGGATATGTTGCTCTCAGTCTGCAATATGCAGATAGTATGGATGTCTGAAATACCAAACATCCACAGTTGTCTATAGCTATATAAAGCAAATGTAGCAGGATGATGTAGCTGAACAGAGCCAGATATGAATGTGTATGAATAAAAATGAAAATGTATATTGATGTAGCAGTAACATTCCTATCACCAACTTGAAGTAGTTATCACATAGGAAACTGTAGGCAGAACTGTAGTGTGTATATATCTGCAGCTATTAGAAATGTACAGCATATGTATTGGTATTTGAAGTTGTTAATTAAATTTTCTTCACCCTACCCTATAACCACATATAATCCATTCCACGTGAAATTGGTATGTGCAATCACAATTAACACCCCTGCACATTTATCCTGTTGGTTCATACATATTTGCATGTACGTTGATGCATCTGCCCTGTTCATACATCCAAACCTGATGGCCTGTTGCCATCAATCAACCCTGCATGTTGTTGGACTGTGTATTGCTGTTCAAAATATGCATGTGTTATGCTTGCTGTTCAATGGTTTGAATATCTGGGTGTTTGGTTAATGGGAATACTAATGCATGCTGTTACAACTAATTGTGAATGGTATTGTACGTTACTAACCCAAAATGTCATGACATAATGCAAAACATAGGATGACAGGGAAGGCGGGTTCCAGCAGACCCACCTCTGCCTCTTCAGCTGGCGAGTGCACCTGGCAGTAGTGCCCAGGCCGGACCCTCCTCCGGTGGCCCTGTGCCACCTGCGGGTGGAAGCGCTGCAGGGGATGGGGCTCATCCCCCCTCTGCAAGTGCGGCCAGAGGAGAACATCCACTCACCCTCTGTAATGTCCAGACTGTGGTGTGTAGGGATATCCGGGAAGCTGTTCTTGGGCCCCTATGCCAGCTTGAGGCACAGGTGGCACAACTAACGGGCGTGTCTGCTGCCCGACCTACACAGCCCCCAGCACAGCCCCGTCCTGGGCCATGAAGGCACAGTGGCAACTGCCCATGGGTGGGGATATCAGTTCCACTGTTGCCATCTGTGGGCTCATGGGCTCTAGATATCCAAACATCTGTCCCCGTCAATTGTGTAACCGCCCCACATGTGTCATACACCGCCCATGTATGTGTCTTGTTTGTCTTGTCTGTTAACCTACCCAACCTACATCTCCAGCTATACCGACTTCCCATACCTGACATACCACTCTCACCTGAAAAAAAAAATAAAATAAAAATAAAGGGCACTCTGTACCCACAAAAAAATTATGCCCCATACATAGCTGCCCATTTCGCACACATGTCTGCTGGACATGGAAACTGTCAATTACAATTGGCTGTACAACAAGTATTATTGTTGTCCTTACACCTCTCTCAGGGGTGGAAGGTTTCAAATGTCACACCAAATTACAAACATATGCATAGCTGTTGCTGATGAAGAAATGGACAGCTATCGGCCTTACCTACATCCCTCCTGCAAAACCCGAGCTTGTTTCCCTACTGTCTTACCCTCTTTGTGACCCCTTTTTCACCACTTTCCTGTCTCCCCATTTTCATTTCTTTCAAAGAAAATAGCACGGGTGTGCGCAAGAGTAAACACTTTTAAGTGGTTGTAAGCGGGTGTGCGTGGAGCTGAACGCCAGTGCGCATGCTTGAGCTCCGAGCAAACCAGCGCTAACCCGGTTACAACCGCTTAAAAGAGCCTTAGTCACTCTGAATGACAAGTCCTGTAGTCTGCTCAAAAGCAAAATAAAATCCCACTGTCAGTTCCGAACCCAGAAAACAGTAGTCTGCATGACTTACCACTACGCCATCACTGTTATATAAGAACATTGTGCTACAATAAATATATCATGTAATAGTAGGAATGAATGTAAAGGGAATATAGGATGTGCAGTACACAAAGCATGTCATGTATATTTACTGTCAAATGTAGTGGATTTCTAGAATAGCAGTGTGTGAACAGAAACAGCCATGCTAGTTGGTAGCTAGTAGATAATAATGTCACTGTAGCACCTTGCAAGCCACACACATACTCACAGCAGGATAATCACTGCCCATACCCCACGACCTCTTACAGGAACACATCTGGACTAAGTAATAAAAAATGTGGAGCAAAGGGCCAAAAACAGGGAGACATTCCAAATAATGCTACAACAAACTTAGACAGTTCAGAGAGTAACAGGTTCTGCATTTTGTTGGATGTTTGGAAGGGTATGAAGTCTGAAACTGAAATGTTTGTCACTATAGTCTGACTTGAGCCAAGAGTGATTTGCCAGAAAAAGCTGTTTATGAGATATTGACCAAAATATAAGGCAAAAATGTGGACAACCTGCAAATATCTGTACACTTGAGAGGTCTGACACAGCAATATTTGAATAGTTAAGAGCCTAGACATAGCAACAGTGACTGCGTTACAGGGATGCCCCACAGACTCCCTGTGAAATCTACAAACAGTAGGCAGAAAGCTGTTACAACACATGCAATGGTAACTATGAAGTACTGAAAGTATGCACCACTTGCACGGCAGAAATAGTGTAGTAATACATATGCTCGTGCTATCCCACAGTCACAGCTGCAGAATACCAGACAATTTAATGGGTGTACCCCACTGATATGTACCATTCCATGAGGCAGATAAAAGATGCACCTGAGAGTCTCTGGGGCCTGCTCAGCAGCATACTCAAATACCCTTATAGATGTCAAGGCCCACACCATGGCCAGACCATACTGCATGCAGTAACAACCTAGCAGATATAGCAAGCATTCCAAGGTGTGAATGTACATGGAAATTAGGAAAGCCACAGCAACACACTACAGTCAAGACACATAGCAGGCATACAAGTAGTGAATGTAAAGGGCAAATATTGAAGCCATAGCAAAAAAGTGAAAGAGCCACTGCTATATACCAGTTACACCACATGTCCCACAGGAAAGCACACACACCCACATTAACAGTAGTAGTAGTCTTAGGTGTCAGTGTACATACACACTTAGTACAGGAAACTGGAGAAATGAATGGAGAAATGTTAATCTACAACACAGCCAGAAATATGAGAGGGATACTAACCTTTACACTCACAGAACAGTGTCCACAGCATACCAGCATGGTCCCTGCCCTTAAACTCTGAAAGGGCTAAGCCTATCTCACATACCTTTTTATAGCACTGTCCTGGAATCACAGTGAGAACTGCAATCAGTACACAACTGTCTGCATGCAATTAGCAAATGCTGGCTAACAATTGGTGCAGAGGCCATCACATGGACATATGCCGATACCTACAAAAGCATGCTGTACTCCCAGTCCACACATGCAATACTTTCGTTGCACCCTGTGGAGGTAGGGAGAGACAGAGAGAGAGAGCGAGAGAGAGAGAGAAAAAAAAAACATACACAAACAAAACCAGTCAGCAACAACCACTTGAAAGCTGACAACTGGCAACTGGAGCAGCAGTACACCAAACCAGACAGTAACGCAAGCAGCTGTGACAAATACAGGTAATGTAAAGTAATACTTTAAAATTCTACATGCTGTGAACCCTCCATATGTGTCATTGGTCTGTGTCCATATGTATATGAAGATGTGCATAGGACAGGGGACACACAGCAACTATCAGTGAAGGCTGTACATACATATGTGTGTGAGGGCATCTATGTGCACATATCAATGTAGGTTGAATGTAGGTTGTAGTGCAATGTACAAAGTAGGATTCACAGTTATGTATGTTTAGCAGTATGTTAGTGTGTGTATACAGTTTTGTAAACAAACATGTTGATATACCTATCTATCATATGGATACGTGTGTATGTCAATATATGTATGTATGTATGTATATATATATATATATATATATATATATATATATATATATATATAATATGCATATATGTATACATACATAGAGAGGGATGTAGGAATACATAGACAGATGTAGATAGATAGAATATGTACAAACATATATATGTAATACACACATACATATATAGATATATGTAGATACATATACATAGACAGACAGATCTGACTATCTAGAGATATGACTGTATATGATGATCTCACACTCCCCCTGTCCCACCTCCTCTGTCACTCTCACCCCCTCTCTGTCACACACACCCCCTCTCCATATCTATAGCAATATATGTACATCAAAATATATATGTGTATATGTATACAGACATATATATATATATATATATATATATATATATATATATATATATATAGAGAGAGAGAGAGAGATGTATATATATTCTGAGTGAGGCACATGTGTACAGATGTATTGCAACAGGTGCCTGGTGACAAAGGCATGGAGTGAACACCAGTGTCAAAACTGGAGTACCATACCCCATTTCAAATCACCTACACCAGTAACCACCAGATATGTGATTGGCTGCCCACCACTGCATGTGTCAGGGGTGAACAGGGTCATTAATGTGTACAATAGTCCCCCCAATGATATTCACAGTGGCACACTATTCCTGGAATACCTGCACATGGTATGTGTCAGCAGACATGGCGTGTCAGCTATGGACATGTAGGTCAGTGTACCCCTCCACACCACACAATGGCTGCCATGGTATGTACCTCACATGACGGCTACAGATATGGAGAAGGACACAGTGACATGTATAACACTGTGACAATGCACTCAAACACATTACCAATGCACAGTGACTGACAACACCACAGAGTACACACATACTACCCACATAGATGTTACCACTCCTGTATTTACATACTTAAGTCATACCCATGACAGATGTCCAAAAACCATAGTAACACCTCACACCATCCACAACCTAATTGACTGCTGTGTGTCGTCCGTGACACTGCAGTAGAGAGCACGTGGCGGAGGTAAAGGTTCCTACCCACAGATAAGACATACCCTGCAATAAACCACACAGCATTAAGAAGCAAGATTCCCCATGAGTACATGTCACACATACCCCTGCTGAATGTTAGTCAGATAGGTAATATGCCATATGAGTCCCCCTGTGTAACTGTTTGACAGGAGCAGGTACCATCACATCACATGTGTCGCAATGGTCAGGGTAGCAGAACAGTATGCTGCTGTAGTCCCAGGGGCAAAAGCATATTGTATTGTGTTGTATTGTAATGTATTGTATTGTGTTGTATTGTATTGGTATGTAGAGGTGCCTCCTTCATGGAGTGGAACCACTGCTGCTGTACGCCAGTGTACAGGTACATATCCTGTAGTCAGGCTAGTGTTACATAGCACTTCTGTATGTGTGTTTAGCTCCTCTTGGAGTTCATGTAGCATGCAACCGGGGATACCATCAGGTCCCATTCATGTTGTGTTTTCTGCTTTTCTGAGGGCGGCTCTCACCTGGACATCTGTGATGACAGGGAGGTTACAGTCAGCTGGGATAAGTATGTCTTAGTTTGGTGGAGAGGGAGGGGGGAAACTTGCACTGAACCTGTCTGCCACAATGTTGCCAATATCTGTGGGTTCATTGAATTATTTGTTGTTGTGTACTAACTATGAGCATATTGGAGGGTTTCTGACCAGGTTGCTAACATAACTGAAGAAGGCCTTGTAGTTATCTGTAGTGTCCCTGTTGATTTCCCTCTCAAAGTTGCCCATGGATGTTTGTATGAGAGAAAATAGCTCCTTACTAGCGCTGATCAGACATGCCTTTCCTTTATGGAATTATGCTCTGTCTTGCAGTAGCTTCCATCTTATGTTATACAATCTGTCTATGGCTGGGGTCCACCAGACAGGATGCTTTCCCTTTGTGGAGAGTGTCTTGGTCTTATATGGGATTGCATGATCCATGCATTCTCGGAGATGTCCGTAGAAATCATTTGTGAAAGGGTCAGCATTGTGGGTTGTGTCTTCCACTGGCCCATTGGGCTTAAAGGATACCATGTCAGTGTTATGAAGTGTAAAGTTTGCATTTGAAATGTTATTCACTGTAGTCGTTTGTGCTGGTGGTGGAGGTGGGATATGTATATCCAGGGCAATTAGTTTGTGGTCAGCTCACAGTAGTTGATGATGTACCCCATACAGTACCTCGATACAAACCCCCAGAGTGAGGAGGTGCTTTGGACCTGAATCAGTGTTCTGAGTGCTGGGGTTTGGTAGTATGTCGTATGGAGTGTGCCAGGTACTGTTGCACAGTTGTTGGCTGAGCACTGATACCTGGCCATTTACATGTCTATCCACCAATAGACAGGCAGATGCTATATATGTGAGGTATGTTGTATCACAACCGTCGAGTAGCATGTGTAGTATGTGTGCCAAATTCTGCTGACATATTTTGCTTATATCATGTTATTTCCTTTTTCAGGACCATGGCTCACCAACGCAATCCAGTGTACTCTGCAGCTGAGGATGAGGCGATACATCAGAGCCTGGTGTGGGATTATGCAATACTCTTTTCCCGCACTAGCCAGAATCAGCAGGAGAGGGCTGCACTGTGGCAAGACATGGTCCATCGGGTAAATGACATAGGCATGCATAATAGGACATATGAGCAGGTACGACATCACTGCAGTGATTTAATGTGAAATGTCCGTCAGCATGCGTCAGATATCCACAGGCAACAGGTTGCCACAGGTGGTGGGGTGGCTACACATCCCCCACTCACCAGACTGGAGGGACTACTCATAAGTGTTGTGGCTCCAGCCCGCCAACAACAACAGCAGCAGACCTGCATTATGATGGAGGCTGGAGCCACACAGCAGCAAGACTACGAGGGTGCAGGTAATATGCCATATGTATAGTTGACTGTGGTGTACACTGGTAGTTAATGCATGTGTGAGGTGTGTCCTTGGTTTGTAGCTGTCATCATAGTATTTAATGTGCAAGTGTGATATTCTCAATATCAGCAGCTGACCTGTGAAAGGTGACTGTTGTACTACTGACCTGTATCATACTCAGTAAAAATGGCACAGTTGTGCCCACTGACATTAATTTCCTCACTTCTGCAGGTCCCTCCGATGTAACAGCAATGCAGCCTATCCATGCTGGTGAGTGTGTATTAACAATACGTTTAATAGTCTTGATAGTAATAGTAATATTAGGCTCACTGAGTAGTGCTCTGTGTATGCATGCAGATGTGTCTGTGTCTGTGTGTTGATATCTCGCATACTGAGTAGTGTGCAAGTGTGCAACTGTGTGCATGTGTGCAACTGTGTGCATGTGTGCACGTGTGCACCTGTGCATATGTGCATGTGTGCATTTGTGCACCTGTGCATGTGCACCTGTGCACGTGTGCATGTGTGCATATGTGCATGTGTGCATGTGTGCATGTGTGCACCTGTGCATGTGTGCATGTATGCATGTGTGCACCTGTGCACATGTGTGCATGTGCATGTGTGCATGTGTGCATGTGTGCACCTGTGCATGTGTGCATGTGTGCATGTGTGCACCTGTGCATGTGTGCATGTGTGCATCACTGGTAACATTGTGTAGACATTGTAAACTGTGTTTCCTGTTTCCCTCCCACAGGTTCTGGTGCTGCTCTGGTGTCATGCAGCAGGGAACCTGAATCAGGTGCCATGGGTACTGATAATGATGACATCTGTGTAATGGCACAGGAAGGTATGCTAGGGTCCGTCATTGGTCAGCCAATTGACAGTAACACAGCTGTCAACCCCATCAATGCGCTCAGTTATCCTGCCAATACACCCTTTGTCACCAATGTCCCTTGGTGATGGACAGGATACAGTGGGCATTGACCAGGGTAATGTGGTATCTGTGGCCCATGCTTCCCCACACAGCAGCCATGGGCATGGCCCTGAGATGGTACCACACAGACAGATGTCCAGGGGTTCTCGTGGGCGCATCCGTGGGTGTACTACCCCTGTCAGACGTGCCCTCAGAGGTCTTACAACCTCAGCTATGTTTCGGACTGTCATGCAGGCACAGTCACGTACAGAACGGTACACCAGACAGGGTCTGAGGGAGCTGACATCATGTTGCACAGCCACGACTGACAGTATGTGTGACATTGCGGCTGCCATCCGTAATTTCACCGAAGTCATAGACAGACGTTGTGGGGACATATTAGATCGGTTCCACAACTACATGTCCGTGAGCCAGGGCGATGGTGGACGGTTAAGGCATCGACGTGGGCATATGCCAGCAACAGCAGCAGCTGGCAGTCATCGCGGATGACAACAGGTCCGCGGCCACCCCCATAGTGCCAGCAGCAGGCCCAGCAATGCTGGGTCTGTGCTGTCATCAGACCACCCCAGGAGACCATGTGCACGTGGCTCTGGACAGGCCCAACAGGGATCTGTGCCCAGTCAATGAACACCTGCTTCTGATGACAGTACCCAGTCTGGATTGGTACGGATACGGTCCGTAGCACCCCTGCAAGGCACAGGTACCGTGTCCGTGGCCAGAGACACTGATCTGTATGACCTGGCAGGTACAGTCTGTGACTGTCCACAAACACCAGTATATGGCAGCCATGAGGTGGAACTGTGTGCATCCATACACACATGCAAATTGACAACACCTACAGCTACCGCATACATGCAAACACTGCATCAACATTGCCCCACCTTGTACTGCTGTCCCTCACCAACACACATACACATACATGTCAGTTGGTGGTATCAGTGGCAGACTCAGGCATACCAAGTTCACACCCTGTGCATATGATGAAACTGTGCCACCTCCTGCAATCTGTAGCATCAGTGCAGGTACAGGTTAACATGTTGCTGATGCACAGGGTGACTACATAGATGTGTAGTAATAGTATCATGTTGTTAACAGTACTGTGTGCTGATATAATTGTGGGCATATCCCAGCATGCCTGATGCAGTAAGGGTATGATTGTCTTGTACTGTTGTCTAAATCCATGGTAAGTACCATAGTGCATCATCTGCACATGTTGGCATACTGGTGGTAAGGATGTCAACAGAAGGCTACATACATAGGTAGCACAGGGGATAAGGTAATGAAAATATTGATACGCAATGATGGACATGTAAACTGCAAGTGGCATGTTGCCCACACTGGACTCTGCAATGCAGATGTTTGAGGATGTTGATATGTGTGCAGTACTACACGACTGGTACAGGACACACAGGAGCACCCTAGCACTGCAAGCTCACATCTCATGCCATGCTAGACAGCCCCAAAACACAAAACTAACTTTCACAGGAGGGAGAGTCCCCATAAATGTCAGGGATACTGTGGTGGCAGGACAGGTAGCATACATCTTACTAAGTATGGAACCACTGAGTGAAGGCTCAGTGTCTGTTATTTGATATGTGTATTACTGCAGGTATGAGCACCTGGGTTTCCATCCAGGTTTTTGTACATCCTGATGGTACATGGTCTGTACACTTGTGTGCACTGAGACTGGACCCTAGACATCTGACCTGTGTATTTCCATGTACATGTGTATAGTGCCTGAATATTTGCACTGTTACCTACTGGAAGTGGTACAGCTTGTTTGCTGTACAATGGACTACATACAGCCCTGCTTACTGTAGCTTTATTTGCATGCATGTTTGCTTGCAGTTACCCTGGAACACTGATCCCACCTGCAATGCAGAGTTACAGAGCTTCTGTGGACTCCTAGTGACATCTGCATAGCTTACTATATGTATGTCCATGTCTCACTTGACAGAATGTCACTGTTTGTCCTGTTCACATGTACGTTGCCTGTGACACATTGCATATGACTTACCTGGCATTTGTCCACGTGAGCAGTCATATATGCCAGTGCTAACTAATCACAGGCACTACACCCACACATACTCACCTTCTGTACCTTGTTCCCCATTGGCCCTATGTGCTGTTAATCACCATGGCAATCACAATACTATGGTAGCATGTGCAAAGGTCACTTGTCAGTCACCTCTATAGTACAGTTGTGGAATATGTGGATCATGTGGCAATGTCACAGCTGCCACATGTACACAGTCAACCCTCTCCCCTACACATGGATGTATGACACATGTATGAGATGCAACCACATAGCCAAACTGGGGACTAAGCGCTCTGAACCCATTACTGTCATAACCTGTCAGGTGGCATGAAATACTACACTGACTAAAATACCAGTCTGATGTAGACCTACACTGACAGCAATCCAAACACATGAACACACTGGGCCATTCGTGGAGTCTCAGAATAGCATCCTGCCTGAGCAGCAGACACCTCTGCAGCTGGCACACAGGCATACGTTAAACCGGAACACAGCACGTGCAACACATAGCACACAAATCTTGTGTGCCAAACAGTCACAGCCTGTACGGCTAGACAACACACCTGCTGCAGTTGTGTTAGATACATTTTTTGTCCGGTACAGTCAGGTCCCGCTCACCAGACTGGACAAGGTGAAGGTCACAGTGATATACCCGTGGGGCACTATGGTCCACCACATAACACAAGCATACAGGTCAGTCAGAGGCATGGACACATATGACTCAGTCATTGTCCATGCCACTATGGCTGACCTGTGATGTACCTCCCTGGACTACATGATAGGGAACATGGAAGGGCTCTCTGAGCATGTGGCACAGGCTGGTATGACCCTGACCTTGGTTGGCATCATACCCTCACCAGGAATGCTGATGTATTACTGAATGCTGATGAATTACTGTAGCTACAACACCCTAGCTGAAAGGTTCCTAGCATGTAGTCACTGCATTGCTATGGAACAACTTGTTACCACTCCAACAACAGGTGAAAACATGCAGCACCTGTTCATCAACAACATGTAGACTATATGCCCCAGACCAGATGTGTATCCCTCGCTGTTAGGATGATACCATATACATCTCACACTGTATATACACATACCACATGCAGCACCCGCACAGAAGACCACAGTCATAATGTTATCCAGTGCAAATACCATGTATTCAAATGTGTCAGGCATCAGACATGGGAACTATTGAAGGTCACAGGTACATATGTGTATTTGGCACACATACATCATCTGTGTCCATTGCCATTACTGGTTTAATCGATGTCATCCATTATTGTGAACAACAACCCACACACATGGGCATTATGTGTGACAAAAACACACGTGGCATGTGTGGAATTCAGAGCCATAACTAACTGTGCTATGACAGTAGTGAGAGACGCAGTAGCAGAGTGTGCTATTTGCATTACTGGGAGATTTGCCCTCTTCTGCTGTACTTGTAGGGTGCTGATATCATCTCTGTGTAGAGATTGGAATATGCAGCAGCTGGTGTGTTGTACTGGTTGGCAAAAGGGTCAGTTCTTTCACACATCCTACTTCCCCACACATACACACTTGCCGGATTTAAACCCCTCCCTAACTTTGTTTTGAAACACAAGACGGACACATTAGCGGAGCGCGCTACTCACATTACTGGGAGGTTTTCCTTCTCCTGCTGTACTTACAGGGTGCTGACATCATCAGTGTTTAGAAAGGGGAATGTGTATCCTGTAGTGTGTTCTAGTTGCCAAAAGGGACATTTTCCTCACACAGAATTGCACATAAACTAACCCCCCTCATCCAAACTTGCCATTTGCAGGATTCAAACCCCTACCTAACTAAGTTATGTCACTTAAGATGGACACACTAGCAGAGCGCACTATTCACATTTCTGGGATGCTTCCCTTCTCCTGCTGTACTTATAGTGTTTAGAAAGGGGAATATGCATCCTGTAGTGTGTTCTCCTAGTTGCCAAAAGGGACATTTATTCATACAGAAATGCACACACACTAACCCCCCTCCACCCACACTGTGCATTTGTAGGATTCAAACCCCTATCTAAGTATGTTATGACACTCAAGATGGGTGCATTAGCAGAGCGCGCTATTCGCATTACTGGAAGGTTTTCTTTTTCTGGCTGTACTTATAGGGTGCTGACATCACCAGTGTTTAGAAAGGGGAATGTGTATCCTGTAGTGTGTTTTCCCAGTTACCGAAAGGGACATTTTCCTCACACGGGCTTGCACACACACCAACCCCACTCACCTACACACACTGAGCATTTGCAGGATTCAAACCCCTACCTAACTATATTACAACAGAGAGAGACGCATTAGCAGAGCGCACTATCCGAATTACTGGTCAACTGGTCTGCACCTGCAGTATTTATAGGGTGCTGACATCATTATTTCTACAGAGGTATGTACATCTAGTACTACCTGTCAGGTGGGGGTAGCATATATATGCATTTGCAACCACCTACTTCAGGGTCAGATATGCACATTGCACTGGCAGGTTATGTTCTATACCATGCTTTGTGACCACAGGACCTGTAACACACAACACAACCAGTTCAGACCACACCTCCCACATCCAGGACACACACTTTGCTTCCCTGGGAACAGTGCCAAGATATGCAGGTTTTCACATACACCATTCCAGTTGTTAACATCAGGTACAGGTATATTGTGTGTGGGAACTACTCAGGCCTCTACATCATTACCCTACAGCCACTACAATTTGTGTGTCCATGTGCTATGGCAGAACCACTCACCACAGCCACAAGGGGGAATACATCTTGCACCTGACCATCTGCAACATGGGTACTCACTGTTCCACACCAGAGGTAGACCACCATTGTTGATATCTGACCATACCCACCTTTCCCTGGACATCCATATCCCATCCCCACCCCCAGGCAAGGTTGTCACTGCAAACAAAGTGTATTTATCAAAAGCAGACTTTACACTTGTGAAGACTGGGGTGGAAGACTTCAAAGGACCCATGCTAGGGGAGTATACAGGCCACTCTGCATAATCCTTGACAATTGCATTCTATGAGCATGTGGAAGGTTTGCATTGATCATGCTATCCCAAATATACCCATGACTCCTCCACAACAGGACACTTGTCAGGTGTACACCAGCCATATATGAGCTGTCCAACACACAGAGTGAGCTAATACATTGCAGAGCAGTAGCCCACAGAGGGAGGACATCTCTGAACAGTACTGGCATGACACTTCAATCCCTCATAATCATCACGACAAAGTGTTGACAGTGAAATTGTCCAGACAATGCAGATAAGGCTCCCCTCAGTCTGTTATTGACACTCACTTACTGTTAGAGGTCCTCACCAACCCTCTTTCAGCACACACCAACAACATGGATGTGGCTTAGCAAATTCAACCCCTGGGATCTCCACTGTGTCTCTGCTTGACAGAGGCACAGCACACTAGCCTCACACGGTGCCTTATGTGACCTACTTTACAGTGGCACAGTAGTCTACTGTACTGGGGAGGCAGACGCCAAGCACACTCTGGCTAAGCTGTCATTCCCTAGGGCAAACAGCCTAGTGTTGACCTCTACACCCATATGTTTAATTGTCAGATGCACAATATTTGTTGCTGATAGACTGTTTGCAAGTCTTTATTGCCATAGCATTCCCTGTTTCTATGAACAACTTGTGTATCTGTGGAAGATGTTTGAATATGAGAGGGATCCACTATATCACTTATGTCTCTGTAGTCATTTATCTGTGTGCACTGGGCAGATTGCTGTAATGTGGTTGGTTCCTGGAATAACACGTACAAATACCAGATATGTGTGGCCAACTGCTAAACTGAGATTTGGCCTAAGTGTGTGAGCATGCCCAGTTCAGGCTTTCCATGGCATGTTGTCTGACATATGTCTCATTTATCAAGTGTGCGAGCATGCCCAGTGTGAGCTTTCCATATGTTGAACTCTGCAGCCCACCACATTTGTGGATGAGTGTGAACTTCAGCAATATCTCACGTTTATGGTTGTGTGTTGTGTGTCATGTTGTGTAGTTACTGTCCAACTGCTTTGTGTGTGAACACAACAGGGATTACACTGTGCCTGCAGGGTTTGCATGGGATACTTTGCATACAGTTGACAACATCCTTTCATACTGACCTAACACTGTAGTACCGTATAGTGTACTGGTTCAGTACTTTCACTGTGGTGGACAGTATCCTGGGCTTTAGTCGTATCACTGCTTTACATTTTCATAGTGAGCACAACAGCCTGGTTAGGGGCCAGTTGTGCACATTTGACCATGTTGCATTATGTTCAGATATGAACTACTTAAACCAGGCTTGTCCAACATTGGTAGTGTATTCCACAACATAGGTGTACATTGGCAAACACTAGCGATGTGCCCTAGGCCATTTCTAATGCTAGTCGGAGAATGTGTTTGTCTTTCGAAACACATTGTAAGTGAAGTTTGCCATGACATATGTCATGGTTAGTATACTGTGCCTCTGTCTACCCGTGACATAACAGTGATACCCAGGGTAAACCTACCATCTCCCATCCACTCATCAAGATTCCTCTTGAGGAGAGTCGATGAGTGACTCTCTGGCTAACCTGTACTGGGTGTTTACTCAAGAGTGGGGGTGGCTTCTGTGTTATGGATCATTCAGTACAGCTTGTCCTATGTATGTCAGTGCTGGGGTTCAGGTCTCTCATGTGCATAGCTCACTGCCATTCAGATTGTACAAGGTTCAGCATGTTCATTGATTCCAGCTTGGACATGGCTTTATACATCAGGCACAACTTGCCTCTGGGTGGGCAGTATGGCAGTGTGTGTAGCTGCAGTTTGTTTAATCAGGCAACACATGGCATTTGTTCAAGCTCTTTGATACTCCTGGTGAGGTACTTTTGGGGACTTTACAGTTGATGGAGGTGTCTGCTGAGGTATAGCCCACAGGGGCTATTGTAGTCAATTGTAACGCTGATGAAGGATGACTGCAGAGCCACAATGACCTCCCCTTATCTAGATCTGACAACCTTCATGATTAGGTGGGTATATGGTATGTTTCTGTAACCACTACAGCCACATGCTTGTCCAAAGCAGGATATCTATCAACTTGTGTCCCCAGGTCTCTCATTACATGTTTAGTACTTAATGGGTTAACACCTATGTGGTAATTGGTGGGCACTTACTGTATATCCACAGGGGTTGACTATACACTTTTCTGCAATTAGCTTGCTAACATGGCTATGGCACCAGTTGTCTGTTTCTATGTGGCCCTTTTGTGGGATGCTTGTGTCAGCTGGAGGGTTAGATATGGTGGCCAGTTTGTAGTCCTCTGCAAACATGTTCAGACACAGTCCTTCCATGTTGGCCTGTACCTATGGGACATATATACCAAACGAGGGAGGTCCCAGGACCAAGCCTTGTGGGATGCCAGTTATATCTGGTTTGTAGTCTGACATGGCTGCAGCATGTCTGACCATGTCAGTTCTGTCCTTGGTCTGGTTTGCAACCCCTCTACTGACATAGGGGTTTATATTTAAGCTGGTGAGCTTATCTATAATGAACATGCGGGGTATTGTATGGAAGCCTTTGCAAGATCCAGCTATGCTGTGTGGACCACATTGCCCTCATCAATGACGTTAATGACTGTTTCAAATGAGTCAAACATGTTTAAGGGGCAGGATCTGTACTTAAGAAAGCCACACTGGGTAGTGTCCAGTGTCAGTAGGTCCCCAATATCTTTATGTCTGCGGTACATGCTGATCCTTTCCATAGCTGTGCAGACCAAGCTTGTCAGGATTCTGGGGTGGTAGTTTGCAGTATCTATTCAGGCAACACCTTTGTTGAGAAGGACCACTGTTGTTGTACACTGCTCTTTGGGTACATATCCTGTGGTAAGGCTGACATTGAGCAGTAGTGTGATTTGGCATTCCATTCTTCTTGGAGTCCATGTTGGACTCAGCCCAGGACACCATCTCATACCATTGCTGTTGTGTGTTTTGCTTTGTAGATGCTGGCTGTTACCTCAGCATCTGCAATGTCAGGGGGCCAGCAGTCTGCTGGGATAGATATTTTGCATTCTGGGGGTGGGGGGTTGCACTGCACCTGTCAGGTTGTATGTTGGCAATATGTGTGTGTGTTTGGTATGTTGTTTGTAATATTTGAGTTATTCAGAGCATATCTGTGAATTCCCAACAGGGTTCCTACCATCAGTTAAGAAAGCCTTGTGATTATCCTTAGTGTCCTGTACAATTTGTATCATCATAGGTTCATAGGTTCATACTAGGCTATCCACCCTAGGGCATTTATAAGCCTAGCCAGAGTGTGTTTGGCTTTCGCCACCCCTTGCTATGTGAATATTATGGCCATTTATGATTTACTTTACTGTGCCTCTGTCTGGACGTGACACAGTGAAGACCCCCAGTGTACATCTATGATCATCCATGCACTTGGCAAGATTCCTGTTGAAGAGTGTCAGTGAGGGGCTCTGCCTAACATGTAGTAGGATTCTGTTCCAGGGTGTAGGGAGCCTCTGGGTTATGTATCTGTCCCTCCAGCACATCCTATTTCATTATGTGTTGAGGTTGACATCTCTCACTCTCACAGCTCCGATGGCTTTGGGTTTTCTGGGGTGGAGCATGTCCATTACTCCTGTGTTGGACATGGCCTTGTACAACAGGCATACAACACCTCTGTGTAGGCAGTATGTGACTGCGTTCAGCTGGGGTATCTACAGCCAGGCAGCATATGACATATATTTGAGACCCTTTATCCTCTTGGTGAGGTACCTTTGAGGTCTTTCTAACTGCTGCAGGTGTCAGGTAAGGTACATCTCAAATGAGGCATTGTACTAGATTATGGGTCTGATAAGAGAACAGTATAGGGGCACAATGACCTCTTTTGACGTAGATGTGAATCCTTTCATGATACGGTGTCCAATATAGACAGTCTTCCTAGCCATGTTGGCAATGTGAGTGTCACATAACAGGTTACTGTCCACTTATGTCCCTAGGTCCCTGATTACTCCTTCCACACATAATGGTTTACCACCTATGTGGTAATTTGTGAGTACCTTGTTTGGTATTTGGTGAGACATTCATACTGTCCAGTGTCTTCAGGACGGCTGGGTGGGGTTCCTGTGTGTGAGAGTGTGGTCTGTAGCATGCTACAGACTGTACAGCAGTTTTGCCTATGGCTAGTTGCACATGGGTGGTCTCCGATACTTCGTGCATTGTCAGTTACCTGGACGTATGGGTGTCTGTGCTGAATATGGCTACTCCCCCTCCTTTTATGTTTTGGTCCAGGTTTTGGGGCCATAACTCATGATATGAGGTATAACCTGGTAGTGCTGGTGTGCTGTCAGGAGGCTTGCTGCAGGTTTCTGTCACTGCACAGACATCAATGTTCTCCATACTGGGGAGGGCCTCGGGAGCATGCATATTGAGGTTTACACATTTGGCATTGGTCAGCATTACCCTTATGTTTCTTTCCACTTATGTTTTCTAGGGTGGTGGGTTAGTCTTTTCAGCCTTGCCTACAAAAGGCTCTATGGAGGTGGGAAAAGTCTTATCCAATATTCAGAGCCCAGGGGTAACAGGTGCAAGCCATCCCTGGAACAGCAGCGTGGCTTGTCAAGCATGACATCCCAAGCAGACAGACATTGGATCCCCTTGGAATGACACCAGTAATTGTGCCACTTGTTAAAGCTGATCGTTCTGTGTTTGTACTGTGGCATCATTCGTGGTGAGGGTAGGATGCTGCAAACGGTCAGTGTCATACCGGCCTGGACTACATAATCGGAGAGCTCATCTATGTCTCTTTTCATGTAGTCCATGGAGGTACATCTCAGGTCATTCACGCCAGCATGGACAATGACTGCATAATATTTCTACTTGCTTTGGGGTGACCTGCGTACTTGTGATATGTGGCATATTGTAGCAGCCTACAGACAGCTTACTGTACCCTTTCCCTTGTTCAGTCTGGTGAGCGGGACAGCAGTGTGTCTGACTATGGAGTCACCTATTACAACTGTATCAGGCATGTTGTTTCTCCTTCTGGCCTGTGACTGTTTGGCACACCAGCTTTGTGTACTATGTGTTGCATGTGCTATGTTTGGAGTTTGTGGTTGCTTGGGTGTCTGCTTTGGAGGTCTATGTTGGTGTGGTGTGTTTGTAATTAGGGCCTCAGGGATTGTTTTTCTGTGTTCATGTCTTTGGATTGCAGTTGTGATAGGTCTATGTGGGACTGGGTTTGTGGTGTGTGTGGTTACCTTTTCCTCCTGACAAGTTTTGACAGTACTGAGTTGAGGGAGCTCAGCCTCCGGTTTGGATAAATGGTTGCATCTCTCACATATATTTGTATTTCTTGGGGGGGGAGTTGAGGGTTGTCTGTGTACTTGGGGCAGGTGTAACATTGCTTCAAGATTCACAGATTCAACTTGTTGTAGCTGGCCTTAGTGGATTGTATGTGTGGACATATTTTATTGCCATACTACTGATCAGTGATTACTTCCCTTTTTATGTTTGCTCTATCATGTAGTAGCTTCCTCATTCTCTTGCATGGTTTGGTAATGGCTGGAGTCCATCATGCCAGATGCCTGCGTGTATGGCATTGTGTCTTGTTTTTATTTGGGACTGCATAATCCAAGCATTCCTGGCAGTGTTCATGGAATGCCTGTATAACATGTTCTGAGGTGTGGCCCATATTTTGCAACTGCACAGGGCCTTTATTGGATTCCACATCAGTTTGGAGGAGTGCAACTTTTGCTTTACACATGTTTTTCACTGTGGTTTTCTGGCCAGGGACTGTGGTCAGGATGTGTATATACAGTGTGATTATTCTATGGTCTGGTCTTACCAGTGAGGGATACACTTCTCATCTTGCCGTCCAGTACCTATGTTGCTGATTATCACATCCAGTATGCTTACCCCTCTTGTGGGAGTGGTACATTGTTCCTGGGCATTTTGGTTTATGGATTCTAGGAACTTTTGTCCTACAGTGTTGTAGCTAGTATAATGCTCCCAGTCTATGTCTGGGTATTTTCAGTCACCCAATATAATGTGGTTTGGAGGGCTTGATATATTCATGTATTCCAACATAGGCCAGGTGCAGTTCCTGGTGTTATGACGGTAGTCTGTAGCAGGCTATAAACTGGGAGGCAGTTTTAGCCACTGTTACTTGACCATGGCTAGTCCATGCTGCTTCTTGTTGTGGTACCAACATGGGGGTGTTGTTATCCTTGACAATTATTGCTAGTCACCCTCCTTTTGTAGCTTGTTCCATGTTTTGAGGCTGTACAGTGCAGTATGAGGTGTAACCTAGTAGTGTTAGGGTGCTGTTGTGAGCCTTGACCCAGTTTTCTGTTACAGGACAGATATCAACATTCTCCATACTGGGGGAGTTTAGACTGCATGCATCTTGCTGTTTAGACTTCTGGCATTGGGTAGCATTACATCTAGGTTCTTATCCCTTGTGATACCTATGGAGGTGGGTTTGTGTTTTGAGCCTTACCTATTCAGGGCACGCTGTGGGTAACAACAGCCTTTGCTAGTATCCATAAGGCTTGGACTGATAGGTGCATACCACCCCTAGCAGGTGGAGCATCATGTCATGCTCAGCATGTCATCCCAGGCTGGCACACATTGGATATCCTTTGACTAACTGCAATACTTCAGCCAATTATTGCAATTGATCATCTCATCATCATATTGTGGCATCATGCTTGGTGAGGATAGGATGTTAGTCAGGGTCATCAATTGTGCATATACTACATGGTGTTACATTGCTTAACACATGGCATTCATGCCTCAGGTGGTGCTGCAGGGCTGCCTCTGTTGGATGCACATACTACACTCCCTGTACATGTTTGAAAGCAGGTTATGTCATTTTAGGCATCCCTGTTATTATATGAGTGAGTCAGAGAGGGGTATCATTCCCAGGGTTCCTACTGAGCCAGTGTATGTGCCATGCATTGCCTCTTTGCCAAGGCCAGGGCACACTGGGCATACCTCCTTTTGCCTACTGGGGCAGGCTCAGGGTGTTCCTCCTCCGAGTCACGCTCTGCCTGTGATGGCCTTGGCAATGGTGGGGGGCTGTTTGGCCCGGCCCTATTCTGGTCCTGCTGCAGCTGATTTTGCAAGATCATATTATGTAGCATAGCACATACCATGACAATTTGGGTACAGGTAGTTGGTGAGTACTGCAAGGCTCCACCAGATGTGTCCAGACACTGGAACCGTGACTTGAGCAGCCCAAACACACGCTCTATTACATTACGTGTTTGTGCCTGCACCTCATTATGGCGTTCCTGCTCAGGTGTGTGTGCGTTTCTGATGGATGTCATCAGCCATGGCTCCAGTGCATAACCTGCATCCCCCACTAGGTGTCCATGTGGGATGTCCCCATTGGCATGCCAGATATGGGAATCATGGTAGCTCCCAGGGCAGCCAGCACATACATTCATTATTATGCCCTGGGCATCACACATGACCTGGCAGTTGATGGAGGGGAAGCCCTTGCAGTTAATGTAGGCCCTACCCCGCTCACCGGCTGGTGCTTTGATGCGTATGTGCATGCAGTCTATTGCACCCACTACCTCTGGGTATTCCGCTATTTGCTGGAAGAGACGCATATTGCTGGCCAATACCTCACGGGCATTGGGGAAATATAAATGATCACCGACATGTGCTGACATGGCATCCAGGAACTGGTGCAGTACTCTGGAGGCTGATGCCTGTGATATCCCCATCATATCACCAGTTGGTCTCTGGAAGGTACCTGTTGCTAGTATTCTTAGGCCAACACATACCTTGGTTTCCACTGGGATGGGTTCCCCTCTGTTGGTTCTGTGTGTGAGGCATGGCCTGCACAGCTCGACAATTTGCTGCAGGAGGTCTCTGTCCACTCTATAGCGCTCTACTATCTCCAGCTCATGTAACCCGTGGTAGGTGACCCTGGGCCTGTACACTCTTCTCCGTCTCCTCACTGTGGGTTGTCTGGCACCATTTGCATTGTCACCACCCTCAGCAAGTAGTCTATGTCTCCTTATGACAGCTATGGCAGCCCCTAGCATTTCTGCTCTGAGTTCAGCTTTTTCAGTTTTCACTTCTAATAGCTTACTCCTGTCTTGCAGTGTCTCTTGAGAGAAACATCCTGCACTGCTGTTTGCAGAGTTTTAAGTGCTTGGCAGAGCTACTATTCTGCCTGTGTAATTGCCTGCTTCTAATTGTTTTCAGCTGCTAGCTCCAGCAGTATTCCCTGCTAGCTTCCTACTAATTCTGTTGCTTCATTTTTCCTTTCTGTTTCCTCAGGGGGGAGCAACACGCATACCAGCAGAAACACGCTCACAGTGGCTTGCACGCACACATGCTTAAACAGTTTAGAATCATCTTATTCGGGTTACAACATGCGCACACCAGTGCAAACAGTCTTAGAAGTCTGCCAACAGGCTCCCACATGCTCAGTCTGCCTTACACGCATGCACACTGCCCTACTCGCGCCTCATGGCGCGCATGCACACCCAGCAAGAAACTTTGGTGTAAGCAACAGTGTACACCTTCCATTTCTTGACTTTCCCATTCTTATCTTGTGGCACTCCTCTTTCCATGATATGTGTCTGACATCTGTCATTTAACACTCACCTCCAATGAACTGCATTTCTTTCTGCCATTTCCCCCCTGTGATGTCACCTATCTCCTACTCTATTCCTCCCCCTTATGTATCTCTTACACTACTCAGAATGTTGTGCTCATTTGCTATGTGACAGTGGAATTCAGTATCCTAACACTCATTTACATCAGATTGCCTACTAATGCTTAGCTACATGTCTTAGACTCAGCTTCCCCCCTTAGCAACCACTAAACAGTGGCCATGTTGTTTTTGGTCTGCTGGTCCCTGCATTATAAATCCATGTATTGCATAAAACCCACATTTGTGGGTTTATAACCTTCATTTTTATGTTTTATACAGTGCAGCCCGTTTGCGCGGGGCTGCACTGCGTTTAAACATCGGCGATCGGCGAAAAAAAGAAATGATTTATTTCTTATATTTGCATTGGGGTACCTTGCCAATGGCCACATATTTGGCCATTGGCATGCTGCCTGACACATATGCACCCTTTATTTGGAGCTGACATGGCTCCATTGTGCTTTTTGCAGAAACGTACTCAGTTGTCAACAGAGTACATTTCTGCAGCTAAAATGGCTCTAACACGGGCTGCTCTGGGCTTCCTGGATCACTAATCTACCTCATTTGCATGCCTTTCGGCTGCAAGTGAGGTGATTAGCATTTCCACACCCACTCCGTGTAAGAGACATTTTAGCTGGTCTCTTACACGGAATTTAGGGCTGTTCCTGGATCGCGAGGGCTGCATGGAGTCGTACACTACTGTTAGACTCCGTGCAAGCCTTCATGAATCCTGCCCACATTCTGCAAGCCTTGCACAGTGTGCAGGATTAGTGCAGGAGCTCCAGCAGGCAGCATGTCTGCCATGCGATCCAGGAATAACCTGTACAAGCACTCCTGCACTAGTCATGCATGGACTCAGCCCCTGTATGCAAATTATCCCATTTGCAGGAGAAATCCATGCAAATGAGGTAAACTTGTGATCCAGGAAGCTGGAAACCAGCCGGTCAGGACTAGTGTAATCTGCAGAAATGTACTCTGCCAATAATGGCGTACATTTCCGCAAATTCCAAAACAGCACCATGACCGCTCCAAATAAAGGATGGAGATCATGTAGAAAGCATGCCAATGGTCAAGTATAAGGCCATTGGCATGGAAAGCACATGAAAAAAAAATCAACTTCTATCTTTTTTTAGCCGATCTCTGCTGTTTAAGTGTAGGGCAGCGGTGCGCAAATGGGATCAGGGGGTATAGGGGGGATAAGAAAATAAACCTAAAATAAGCATTCTAACTAAAATCAATATTTTGCCATTATACCCAATGGCAGACAGAAGACAACATGGCCAGTGAATAGCGGTTGCTAAGGGGGAAGGCTCAGTGTGGGACATGTAACTATGCATTAGCAGCCAATCTTATGCAAATGAGGGGAATGACAGTGAATCCCAGATTTCCCCTGCATGCTAGTCAGCTCCCAATAGTGTAAGAGCAGGAACAGCTTGGTGCAAGCCTATGAGTTAGCTGACATCATAGGGAGGTGTGTCAGGCATACTGTAAGCGGATTGGAGCCCTGTGGCTCAGGTTTGCTCCTAGCTTAGCACAGCTAGGCAAGGGGTGTGTCTGAGGCTGCCTAGCACTCTTTACATTGCCTAAACGGGTGCACATACCACTCACTGTGTTTTAAAGGAAAAAAATTAAACCAGGAAATAGCAGTTCTGTGCACATTTGAGCTCTGTGTTTGCATGGCGTACCCCCAGGGTTAAACAGGAAGGCAATGGGAATGGAAAACAGCAGTAGGAAGGTAATCTAGGAAAACTAGCATAGCTGGCAGGTGAAATGTATCAGAATTAGCAATTACACAGGCAGCAGACCAGCCCAGCCCAGAACAATACTATAAACTATGCAAACACCTTCCCCTCTGGTTTTTCCCATACTCTACACAATCGGTGTATACAAGCGGGGAACTTTTAACAAACAAAACAACAAAATGATAGGGGCTACAGCAGGCATCATACAACAACATATGGAAGAGGCTGAGGGTGGTGAGGATGTGAATGCTGTCGACCAACCCACAGTAAGGAGATGGAGAAGAGTGTACAGAACCAGGGTAACCTACCATGGGCTACATGAGCTGGAGATAGTGGCAAATTGTTGAGCTGTGCCAGCCACGCCTGACACACTGAACTAACAGAGGAGAACCCATCCCGGTGGATACCAAGATATGTGTAGGCATAGGAATACTAGCCACAGGTACCTTCCAAAGCTCAACTGGGGATATCATGGGGATCTCACATGCATCAGCATCCAGAGTATTCCACGAGTTCCTGGATGCCATGTCAGCACAAGCTTGTAAGCACGTATATTTCCTCAACACCCGTGAGGTGTTGGCCAGCGATATGAGCCTCTTCTATGAAATAGCAGAACACCCTGAGGTAGTGGGTGCTATAGACTGCACACACATACTCATCAAAGCACCACCAGGTGATCAGGGTAGGGTCTACATCAACAGCAAGGGCTTCCCCTCCATCAACTACCAGGTTGTGTGCAATGCCCAGGGCATTATAATGAATGTGTGTGCTGGCTGCCCTGGAAGCTATCACAATTCCCACATCTGACATCTGATGCAGCTGTACCAGAGATTTGCCAGTGGGGTCATCCCTTATGGTCACCTAGTAGGGGATGCTGATTATGCACTGAAGCTTTGGCTGATGACACCCATCAGAAATGCACACACACCCGAACAAGAACTCCATAATGAGGCACACACAGACCAGACTTATAATAGAGCATGTGTTTGGGATGCTCAAGTCATGGTTCCAGTGCCTGGACACAAATGGTGGAGCCTTGCAGTACTCACCAGCTACATGTACTCAAATTGTTATGGTATGTGCCATGCTACACAATATGATCCTGTGGAAACAGCTGCAGCAGGAACAGCACGGGGCTGGGCCATACAGCCCCCCACCAATGCTAAGGCCTGCACAAGCACAGAGTGACTTGGAGGAGGAACAACCTGAGCCTCCCCCAGTAGGCAGATGGAGGCATGCCCAGTATGCCCTGGCCTTGGCAAAGAGGCAACACATAGCACATACACTGACACAGTATGGACCCAGGGAATGACACCTCTCTCTGGCTCACACATACAGTAAAAGGAATACCAAACATGACACTACCTGTGCTCAACCATGTATAGGGAGTGTACTATGTGCATCAAACATAGGCAGCTCTCCAGCACCATCCTCATACTAGCACACCCACAAAGTAAGTCAATCAACCAACCAATTGCCGAATGGAGTAGAATGTGTCATTATCTGTATCTATGGTATGGATGTGAGCATGTAAGGGAATCGGGTGGCTGAATGGTATGCCAACAGATAGTAGACACCCATAGTGGCACCATGAGATCTGTAACAAATACTGGAGTCACCATAGTAGCCAGTACAACACAGGGCAACACAACCCACTACAGGAAATATGCTGGGTGACATGTGTGTCCATATGACTCATACATGCCAATCAGGGAGGTTCATATACATAACAAAAGTATCAGCCAGCTGGACAGGTGTAGACAAATACAAACAGAGGTTGTGCTATGGCCTCTGAATGATGCCTATGGGTAACCTCAACCCCAAGGCCTACACAGACAGACTACAGCAGATCAGGCAGTGGGATGTTAGTTCTGAAGGGTAGGAAGTTGGACACTAATATGTAGGTCAAGCAAAGCTAAGATCTGTAGTACTCTGATATGCCATAAGCTAGCATGACAGGTTAGAATACAGAATGAAATGGAGTACCTGACATACAAGTACAGTCATAGCAAATGTGTAAAAGTGCCAGTGTGCCCCCCCCCCATCCTATGTAGACATGTAGAAACAGTTAGATGTGCCCCCAAATCATGTTTAAAAATGTATAAACAGTCAGGTGTGTTCTCCCCAATCCTGTGTAGAAATATAGTAACAGTCAAGTGTGCCCCCCCAATCCTGTGTAGAAATCTAGTAACAGTCAGGTGCCCCCCAATCTTGTGTAGAAATGTAAAAACAGTCAGGTGTGTCCAACCACAATCCTATGTAGAAATGTAGTAACAGTCAGGTGTGCCCCCCCCACTCCTATGTAGAGATGTAGAAACAGTCAGGTGTACCCCTTCCCCCAATCCAGCATAGAAACGTAGTAACAGTCAGCTGTACCCCCTTCCAATCCTGTGTAGAAATGCAGAAACAGTCAGGTGTTTCCCCTTCCCCCAATCCCGCATAGAAATGTAGTAACAGTCAGGTGTTCCCCCCAATCCTGTGTAGAAATGTAGTAACATGTATGAGTAGGTATAATACCAGTGGAGCACAGATGCCCAGAGGTGGCTAAGGTAGCATGATAGTTTGTAGCATTTGCATAATATGCAGGTATGTGTGTGCTAGGTTGTTGTATGTTTCATATTGTGTGAGGGTGGTCAGTATGTATGCATGTTGAGGTAAGACCTGGTGGCCATTGCCCACTATTGCTGATAACAGGGACAAGCCCTCACAACTGCAGTGCCAAAGACAATTCCCACCAGTATAACACATGCTAGCAGTAAGTCATTGTAAATGTATGGTGGTAATATGTGTCACCATCTGAAAGACTGACATGGCAAGGCTGTTGGGATAGATATACAAGGAGTACACAAGGGAAAGTACCCCAGACATACAGTATATATTATGTCACTGTGAAATGGAGACACCCTTGGAATTGTACATACAGGGATGCATCACATTAACTGGTCCTGTAGTAGAGGATACTGGTGATGTCTGCCCGAACACTGGCAGATCACAAAGGAGGTAGGACTGATGTACTGGGAAACAGCTGATGTACCTGTACATGCCAGCATAACTGGAATGCCCCATGCATATCTGTGTGTCAGATGCAAGTAGTGTCCATAGCACACATGCACCCAGCTCATGCAAACACCAACGACAGGTACCTCTCTGGTCATATCCCTGGTGTTGGGAATGGGTACAATATAAGCCCACCTGTATATGGCAATAGCGGAAGAATGCAGCATGCAATGCAGGTGCCCCATGCAATTGTGTCCCTAGCTATAGGTAGCACTCTGCCAGCATCCACACCACCTGATCAAGACTGATAGAAGGTATTGGCATGAACACCTATCACACCTACCCTGTCACCCCAGGGTAATATACTGTATGGTGGTCTGAGACTGTAGGACTGACAGAATGCAACAGCCTGCCACATCTGATCCACAGCAATACCTAATGGCCCCACAGGTCTCTGCCAATGGCCTGTGTCTCACATGTACTGTCAATGCATGTTATGTCATGGACACCCAAATAACAACATAACACACTCCACATAAACCATATGCAAGTCCATGTGGACAAACCACAGTAACATGTCCACCATGTCCCACTGCATGAACTGTGGGCCAACACTAACACACACCCCTGTGATGGGGTGATATCCTTAGATAAAGTATCAGAGAATGTATGCATAATGTATGAAAGAGGTTAGAATAATGGGGGGGGGGCATGGGCAGCATGGAATATGCAGGGTCCGACACCAAGTTGTGTACACACACTATCCCTGGCTGCAAACACATAAATGGGTGGCTACACACCTGCCTGTACACCACAATAGGGGTAATTTCCTGACCGATGGCCCCTGCCTCTGGGTAACCTGTGTGAATCTTTACAGCTGTGAGGCATTGCCACAGCAAGATAAGGCCATACTGTCATGTCAATGGGTGTACAAGTATGGGATCCTCTGCCAGCACTGTACCAAGGTGCTGAACTGAATACACAGACCCAGCAGCAAGTGTCTGCAGCTCCCCCTCCAGAATGGCATAACTTATCATGAATACATAGGTGTCTGCCCACAATACCGGACACTGCTGCAGTCAGCCTTGTCCCCCAAGACATCACTGTGAGCAAGAATGTCCACCTGACAGTATGTGAGGGCAGAAAACATCACAGTGTATAACAGTACACATGTCTGAATATCTCTGCTACCAGCAGTACCCTGCAGCTTAAGCAGCACAGACACAATCACCTACAGAACACAATATCCCCTGCACAGTTTGTCCCCATATTGCCAAATTGTCAACAGATACCCTGCAGAAACAGTTTGCTACCTGTAGGTGTACAACACAGGGATCTGCACTGGAGTACAAACTACCTGGAATCGATCCACACATTCAAGACAGAAGGGCATACTGGGCATGCTCACACACTTAAACAAATGAAGCTTGTGTCTGCAAACAACAGTGGACCATACATATTTGGCATTTCCAGATGTTAGTGCATACACTCCTCAGTATGCACCAGTCATGCCTTGCAAACACAGTGGATAGAAATACAGACATATATCCAAGGACAACACACTATAATAAGCCAACAGTAGACATACATAGATGTGTGGAAGAGAGTGACTGTGACAAGCAGCCATCTATTATGAGGCCTGTCCCACCCAGCACACAGCCAAATGGCTACAACCACATGAGGTGTAAATGTCACTCACTGTGACATTAGTCACAGGTATACACCAGCATTACAGACTATGTGGTGCAAGTGCTAGCTGTGCAACATGACTGTACAAGGAAGTAGTCATCTAGCAGCTGTATACACGTACCTGTGGAATATAACCCTGTGCGTGCCAACATGTGGTGTGTCAACCTCTAGATGAATGGGTTATGGACCTTGCACACACACTGCTCTCCCCATAATCCTACTATGACAAGCCTGCTGAGGTCATCCAGTTTGAAATATACCTTTGGGAAAGATTGAGCCCAGTAATCTTCATGGTGCATCATATAACTGTGTACTGCTGTAGTGTAGTAAACCAGTTAGGTAGGAGTTCTAATCCCAGACATGACAATTGTGTGTGTCTCTGTCTGTGTAGAGTGCAATCCTTTTTAGGCTAGTCATATGCACTACAATTCAAATGCCCTACTTTGGCAATGCTGCTGATGTCATTCACTGTGAAATACACCTTTTGGAAAACTGTAGACCTGTAATCTCTGTAACACATCCTGTAACTGCATAGTACTGTGGTAAACTAGTTAGGTAGGAGTTCTAATCCCAGACATGGCTAGTGTGTGTGTGTGTGTGTGTGTGTGTGTGTGTGTGTGTGTGTGTGTGTGTGTGTGTGTTTGTGGGTGGCTTTGTCTGTGTAGAGAGCAATGGTTTTTAGGCTAGTCACACTCACTACAATTCAAACGCCCTACTTTGGCAATCCTGCTGATATCATTCACTGTGAAATACACCTTTGGGAAAAGTGCCCAGCAGTAATCACCATGGCATGTCCTATAAATGCTTCATGCTGCAATGTGATATAGAACCCTGGTAGGGGTTCTATTTCCAGGGTTTTTGTGTGTGTTTCTATGTCTGTGTAGGGTGCAATGCATTCTAGGCTAGTCACACTCACTACAATTCAAATGCCCTAATTTGGCAATCCTGCTGATGTCATTCACTGTGAAATACATGTTTGGGGAAGGAATGCTCCAGTAATCCCTGTGATGCATCCTATAACAACTTCATGCTGTAGTGTGATCTAAAATTTTGGTATGGGGTTCTATTCTTGCACGTGGCAGTTGTGTGCATGTCTGCGTAAGGAACAATGCATTTTGGAGTTGCTAATGCCCATCAGTTTAACAATGGCTAAAACAGTTACATCTAGTTTTCTTCCTGGGAACCAGGAAGTTACTCGCTTAAACGATGTAGGGGAAACAAATGCTGTTACCAGCGCAAAACCTGTGGATTTACCAGATGAAGAAGCTGAAAATGCAAGAGCTAGTCTTGATGGCTTTCCTAACATCTTATTGAACAGTTCCAACAAAGGAAATGGTGCAATGAATAAAACGAGGAGTCAGAGAGGCCAGACCAGATGAGAACAGATGCAAAGACTGCCAACCAGTGGGTCCATAATTAACAAGACCAATACAGGTACCCAAAAGCTGGTTACAGACATTTTAAATGTAAAATATGATTTTAGTCATCAGCAAGAGCAATTTACAAGCAATGTTGATTACAATACTATGTTGAGTGATTTAGACTTTTTTTGTTTAAACATAAAACATTACTTTTAACCCACCTACACACCCTCAACTAAGAAATTTTGAACTCAAGGTAGAAAAAGAAATTAGAACCTTGGTTGCGGGCCAATATATACACTCTAATCTAACTCCAGCAGAAACGGCTATATTATGGGACATTACCAACAATCATAGTCTGAGAGTAATGAAACCAGATAAGGGTGGTGGAGTGGTGGTTATGGACTCCATTACATATGAAGGCAAAATGATGAACCTTCTTAACGACACAGACAAATATTCCAGGGTTTCGATTAATGAAATTAATATAGCCCACAGGAAAATTCACACAAACCTATATGGCATGTTAATGGATGGATCTATCGACAGTGACACATATAGGTACCTCAATGTGGAAAAACCCAAAATACCATGCATCTTCGGTATTCCTAAGGTACACAAAGACTGTGTTGATCCACCCTTAAGACCCATTGTTTCTGCTGAAGGCTCTATGACCGCACCCCTGGCCAAATTTGTTGACCAAAAAGTCAAAATTATTTTGGAAGGGAAGTATCACATTCTTAAGGACTCCTGGGATTTTTTGAGGAAATTGCAACCCTTAATATACTCCAATGGTTTGGCTTTTGGTACTATGGACGTTGTCGAACTATTTTGATGCATTCCACACGAAGATGGTCTAAACTGGTTTGAAGAAATGTTGGTAGACAGTCACATGTTCACACAGAATGATTTCAGAAATATACTCACCCTGATGAAAATTGTACTTAAGAACAATTTCCTATACTTTCAGGGTGAGTATTTCAAACAAGAAAAATGTGTGGCTATGGGGGCACATTGTGCCCCGAGTTACGTCAGTATCATTATGGCCTACTGGGAACAAAAATTTCTTCTTGACTCCTCTTTTAGTCAACAGTGGGCTATATATACCAGATTCCTGGATGATTTATGTTTTCTCTGGTTAGGTGACCATGAGAGTTTTTGTCAGTTTTTCAACTATGTCAACACTACAACAAGTTTTTTGAAGATCACACAGTATTTTGATCAGGACACATTAAAATACTTAGATGTTTGTATTGGCAAGGCTGAAGGTGGTTTTACATCAAGGATTTATAGGAAGGATACATTTTGCAATTCTTACCTCCACTACTCCAGTTGTCACCCTCTCCACCAAAAGAAAAGCATTGTGAAGGGACAGCTAGTGCGTGTCAGTAGAATGACCTCAGATGACAGTGTTTTCTTGGAGGAGGTCCACTACATCAGAGAATTGTTCCAAATAGAGGTTATCCGTTGGAGCTATTCAGCCACATTTTAGAGGAAGTAAACCTCAAAAGGAAAAGTATCTTTGCACCAATAATAGGGAAAACTGTAACACCGACACCTGAAACAAAAGACCATGAGACTGGAAAAAATTATGGGGCCGGTCTTATAACCACTTTTGATGGACACTCAACCAGTATTAGAAAACTTTTCATTAAAGAATGGAATAACTTTTCAGCTGTATCCGATCTTGATTACATTTTCGACAAAGAACTTACCTTCACATACAGGAAAGGTAAAACTATCAAGAACATGTTAGAATACAGTTCTAAAGACAGGAATTTCAAACCTAAGAAAGGGGTATTCAAATGTGGGAGATGTAGTTATTGTATGTATCTAAACTGTGGGGACAGTTTTTATTTGAAAGCTAGGGACACAAAGCTTTACTTAAACACCTTTGTGAACTGTGAGACCAAAGGAATAATTTACATTGCCACCTGCAAAAAATGTGAGGCATTTTATATTGGGAAAAGTGAACGAAAACTCAAGCAGAGAATTTATGTACATGTTTACGACATCAGAGTAAACAACGAAAAAATGCATTGTGTAAACATGCCTTGAAATGCGGAACCCCTGGATATTTATTTTTTGTTTTAGAAGTGGTTCCGATGAACCCTAGGGGTGGTATGTGGGAGACCCTTATTGAGTACCGTGAACTGTATTGGCAAGTTGTTTTAGATGCAGGTAGAAACTATGGGCTCAATGATATGGTTTCCCTAGCCCCTTTTTTAAAACTTAGAGCTGCTAAACTTTAAATTTTAAACAACACTATTCCAATTTATTAAGGTCATATTCTTGATTTTGTAAAAATGACCTGGCAACGGGATTTACTTTTGGCTTGATACACATTTTTGAGTCCTGGAAAACAAAAGTTCAGTTTGTGTAGTTACTCAGGAAAGCCACCAGATGGCGCTTGAATCATAAAATGTATTACATTTAATGCACAAATACTAAACATTATTTTAAAATGTTTTATTATGTTTTATTATCTTTTAACAACAATTTTAAATGAATATACATGATTTAAATATTTTATAGATTGTATATTTCACAGAACCAGTTTCACAGCAAATGTGCAAGTTTATTTTTAAGTAATGTATTCAAACAAGGTTTTAAGTAATTAGCACGATTGTGTACACTGATTGGTTACTTTGAATTTTCAATGGATAGGGAAAGTATAAAGTACAAGTGTTTTTTACAATACAGGTTGTTTTGATAAAGTTGAAGACGAAAACGTGTTGCTGTTTGCGTTACTAAATAAATTTTCTACATCAAGCTTATTGTCTGCTTTTCCCTTGGATTCGATTTATTTGGGCTCAGTGGCTGTGGTATTTCAGTATTACAAGTTTGTTCTTTGCCACTTGCTGCTTTTTTGTTTTTATCAGTTCGTATGGAGCTTCCACTGAGCGCAGATCATGCACCAAGAGGATCAGAGACTGGGGAACTTTGCAAACTGATTGGGCAGTTAACGCAACTAGTGGAGTTGCTAACGCCCATCAGTTTAACAATGGCTAAAACAGTTACATCTACTTTTCTTCCTGGGAACCAGGAAGTTACTCGCTTAAACGATGTAGGGGAAACAAATGCTGTTACCAACGCAAAACCTGTGGATTTACCAGATGAAGAAGATGAAAATGCAAGCGCTAGTCTTGATGGCTTTCCTAACATCTTATTGAACTGTTCCAACGAAGGAAATGGTGCAACGAATAAAACGAGGAGTCAGAGAGGCCAGACCAGATGAGAGCAGATGCAAAGGCTGCCAACCAGTGGGTCCAGAATTAACAAGACCAATACAGGTACCCAAAAGCTGGTTACAGACATTTTAAATGTAAAATATGATTTTAGTCATCAGCAAGAGCAATTTACAAGCAATGTTGATTACAATACTATGTTGAGTGATTTAGACTTTTTTTGTTTAAACATAAAACATTAGATATGGACAATTCATATCTCAAGCACTGTCTCTCCTTAAACATTGTTCCTAAAGGATTACGGGTATGCAAATATCCGAACAATGTTTTTGAAGGGACTGAGTTTCATAAAGAGCTTATAACAATTTTTGACAGATGTGGTTTTGAGATAATAAGGGCCATCATTAAGAATAATGAATTGTTAATGGAAAAGTTGTTTCAGGACATTGACCATATTAACAAAGCGATTCTTGGTGATTTAATGTATACTGTTGATACAGAAAGGCTTAAATACCGTAATTTACTTAAGGAGGTGGAATCTAGATGCAAAGAAGTACAAGAAAGAAAAATAAGGAAAATCAGGAGGGATACAGAAGAATACAAAAATGAAACACATTACCCCAAACCAAAAACTCCACCCAGAAAAGGTTATGGCAATTGGTTTAGGGAACACACTGACGAACAGGAATGGACAGAGGAGGGGGGTGTTGAACAGGTCAAGGAAGACAATGGTTTCCCCCCACTAAGGAGGTCCGAAAGGTTAATGAATCAGGAAAGGGTAGTATACAATCCAAAAAACTACAGGGGCAGGGGGTGGAGGCCACCACGACAAAGAAACCAGGACTGGCACTAACTGATTCTGTTACCAGGGTTATGTCTACCTGGACCTACAATGATTTCAACATATTCAACTATTCTAATGTTAGAATTGACCGGACCTGGTTTGACCTGTTCTCTAAAGGATTTACCTTTATTCCCAAGCAGAAAACCAACATCTTTAAGTTGTTGGTCGACATCAAGTTGTTCATAAGGAAAAAGAATTTAGAGTTATTTTTCAAGGGAAACATAGAGAACCCTGATTCAACTAACTTAAGGCGCAGAAGTACTTTTAACCCGCCTACACACCCTCAACTAAGAAATTTCGAACTGAAGGTAGAAAAAGAAATTAGAACCTTAGTTGCGGGCCAATATATACACTCTAATCTAACTCCAGCAGAAACGGCTATATTACGGGACATTACCAACAATCATAGTCTGAGAGTAATGAAACCAGATAAGGGTGGTGGACCGGTGGTTATGGACTCCATTGCATATGAAGGCAAAATGATGAACCTTCTTAACGACACAGACAGATATTCCAGGGTTTCTATTAATGAAATTAATATAGCCCACAGGAAAATTCACACAACCCTATATGGCATGTTAATGGATGGATCTATCGACAGTGACACATATAGGTACCTCAATGTGGAAAAACCCAAAATACCATGCATCTTCGGTATTCCTAAGGTACACAAAGACTGTGTTAATCCACCCTTAAGACCCATTGTTTCTGCTGAAGGCTCTATGACCGCACCCCTGGCCAAATTTGTTGACCAAAAAGTCAAAATTATTTTGGAAGGGAAGTATCACATTCTTAAGGACTCCTGGAATTTTTTGAGGAAATTGCAACCCTCAATCTACTCCAATGGTTTGGCTTTTGGTACTATGGACGTTGTCGACCTATTTGGATGCATTCCAGACGAAGATGGTCTAAACTGGTTTGAAGAAATGTTGGTAGACAGTCACATGTTCACACAGAATGATTTCAGAAATATACTCACCCTGATAGAAATTGTACTTAAGAACAATTTCCTATACTTTCAGGGTGAGTATTTCAAACAAGAAAAAGGTGTGGCTATGGGGGCGCATTGTGCCCCGAGTTACGCCAACATCATTATGGCCTACTGGGAACAAAAATTTCTTCTTGACTCCTCTTTAAGTCAACAGTGGGCTATATATACCAGATTCCTGGATGATTTATGTTTTCTCTGGTTAGGTGACCATGAGAGTTTTTGTCAGTTTTTCAACTATGTCAACACTACAGCAAGTTTTTTGAAGTTCACACAGTATTTTGATCAGGACACATTAAAATACTTAGATGTTTGTATTGGCAAGGCTGAAGGTGGTTTTACATCAAGGATTTATAGGAAGGATACATTTTGCAATTCTTACCTCCACTACTCCAGTTGTCACCCTCTCCACCAAAAGAAAAGCATTGTGAAGAGACAGCTAGTGCGTGTCAGTAGAATGACCTCAGATGACAGTGTTTTCTTGGAGGAGGTCCACTACATCAGAGAATTGTTCCAAAATAGAGGTTATCCGTTGGAGCTATTCAACCACATTTTAGAGGAAGTAAACCTCAAAAGGAAAAGTATCTTTGCACCAATAATAGGGAAAACTGTAACACTGACACCTGAAACAAAAGACCATGAGACTGGAAAAAATTATGGGGCCGGTCTTATAACCACTTTTGATGGACACTCAACCAGTATTAGAAAACTTTTCATTAAAGAATGGAATAACTTTTCAGCTGTATCCGATCTTGATTACATTTTTGACAAAGAACTTACCTACACATACAGGAAAGGTAAAACTATCAAGAACATTTTAGAATACAGTTCTAAAGACAGGAATTCCAAACCTAAGAAAGGGATATTCAAATGTGGGAGATGTAGTTATTGTATGTATCTAAACTGTGGGGACAGTTTTTATTTGAAAGCTAGGGACACAAAGCTTTACTTAAACACCTTTGTGAACTGTGAGACCAAAGGAATAATTTACACTGCCACCTGCAAAAAATGTGAGGCATTTTATATTGGGAAAAGTGAACGAAAACTCAAGCAGAGAATTTATGAACATGTTTACGACATCAGAGTAAACAACGAAAAAAATGCATTGTGTAAACATGCCTTGAAATGCGGAACCCCTTGATATTTATTTTTTGTTTTAGAAGTGGTTCCGATGAACCCTAGGGGTGGTATGTGGGAGACCCTTATTGAGTACCGTGAACTGTATTGGCAAGTTGTTTTAGATGCAGGTAGAAACTATGGGCTCAGTGATATGGTTTCCCTAGCCCCTTTTTTAAAACTTAGAGCTGCTAAACTTTAAATTTTAAACAACACTATTCCAATTTATTAAAGTCATATTCTTGATTTTGTAAAAATGACCTGGCAACGGGATTTACTTTTGGCTTGATACACATTTTTGAGTCCTGGAAAACAAAAGTTCAGTTTGTGTATTTACTCAGGAAAGCCACCAGATGGCGCTTGAATCATAAAATGTATTACATTTAATGCACAAATACTAAACATTATTTTAAAATGTTTTATTATGTTTTATTATCTTTTAACAACAATTTTAAATGAATATACATGATTTAAATATTTTATAGATTGTATATTTCACAGAACCAGTTTCACAGCAAATGTGCAAGTTTATTTTTAAGTAATGTATTCAAACAAGGTTTTAAGTAATTAGCACGATTGTGTACACTGATTGGTTACTTTGAATTTTCAATGGATAGGGAAAGTATAAAGTACAAGTGTTTTTTTACAATACAGGTTGTTTTGATAAAGTTGAAGATGAAAACGTGTTGCTGTTTGCGTTACTAAATAAATTTTCTACATCAAGCTTATTGTCTGCTTTTCCCTTGGATTCGATTTATTTGGGCTCAGTGGCTGTGGTATTTCAGTATTACAACAATGCATTTTAGGCTAGTCACACACTACAATTCAAACACCCTACTTTGGTAATCCTGCTGATGTCATTCATACACCTTTGGGGAAAGAGTATTCCAGTGATCTCCATGGTGCATCCTATAACTGCATAGTGCTGTAGTGTAATAAACTAATTAGATAGGAGTTCTAATCCCAGACATGACGTGTGTGCTTGGGTCTGTGTTTGTCATCCATATCTGGTGTGAGTGTTTAACAACTAGACTCAATGTGGAGTGGGTTTTGCAAATTTCTTATATGGTGGCCCTAGTATATATCACATTGTCCACTGTACAGGGATAACAGATGTGAAATAGCCAAGAGGCTGGGGTGCATATCGATACTCCTATATGTGATATCAACGCCAGGTGAACAAAGTTAGCAACCCTTGTATTACCCAGAGAACAGTCTCAACCCATGTCTCACACACACACACACACACACACACACACACACACACACACACACACACACACACACACACACACACACACGCACACACACACGCAGCACTGCACCTGCACACGCGCGCACACACACACACACACACACACACACACACACACACACACACACACACACACACACACACTTGCTTAGGCAACAGCCGCTATGTTGGTAGTACCCTGCATATTGCCCACTGATAGTAACCATGGTATGATTGCAGTGGGCTACAGAGGGCATGACACCCTACCCATCAGTCCAATAGGCACACACATGCTGACAGTGTACCTTCTTTATGTTCCCCACTGGACACCTGCAACACTTGTGGTGCCATCAAATGTGACCCACAAAGAACATACCATGCCTGAAAAACAAAGTCTTATGAGATACTGACACAAAAGGAAAAGAAGAGAATTTCTAGGAAACAAAAATACAGATGATTTGAAGGAACATGTGTTATTTAACAGATCATCCATGAAGATTTGCAGAATACGTATTGTATTTGAATCAGTATAACCAGAAAAATGATATTATCTCTATCTGTTGGCAGAGAGTAATACCAGAATTATAGTGTCATTTGCAGTTCTGTAAACCAAGTCGTTAATAAAAGTAAAGAAAAGAGAGAAGCACCAGAGAAGATGGAAATATAGGTCAAGTACTGTTGTCACTACAGAGCTTACATTTTGTTATTTTTTTTACTTACTTGTTAATCAGGTAGTCTCACTAAATACAAATTCCTCTTTATGACACTGACTCAGAGGAACCCTGTGTAGTAGTGGCATTTTCAGAGTCACGTAATGAGAGAATAAAGGTCAGGACTTTAAGGTGAAGCTTACAAGCTACTGGTAGCTTTAATGCAGTGTGCTAAAGTGTCAGACTATAACATACCTGATATGCAGATTATAGCTAAGGGAATGGAAAGATTGGATGGACAAAATGCTGCATGTCTTTCTTCAACCAAAGGTTCTATATGGTTTTTCTTTATCCGCCAAAAAGTATATGTAGTGTTGCAAAATTTGAGTTTCACAAAGCATATTATGGAGATATGAAGAGAAGATTTCTAGCCTAAGATATATGGTATTACCATTGGTAGTTCACATGTGGACAGATGGTTCAGAAATGTAAGATAAGAAAACACGAGACAGTAGCTGATTACACTAACGTAGAGGTCCCAAAGACATCAGATAAAATTAAACATTTTAAAAACATTTAAGAAAAGTTTATCTGTAGTCATCTGAAGGCAACTGAGATATTATATTCTTAACTGATATCATCTTTGGTAATGCAGAGCAAAGTAAAGTATGGGTCGGATTTATCTGGTGTATTTTCTTCAAAACCCAATTGTTGGCAGCTTGGTCTATGAACCTGACATAAAACTATACAATTTGTAAGTAAACCTGAGTATTGTGGTACATAGAGCAAATGCCCCTGAATTGGAAGTATAGGGGGTTGCTAGATTCAGGCTCATTCAATGGTTCCAGTGAAATGATTAGTTCTGGATAAAAATTAACTTGATTAGATTTACTAAATAGCAAAGCAATGCTTGACATCTTTAAGCACATCTCCTTTGACAATGGTCTAAACATTTTTGCCATTATCACTTTTTGTTAAATGCACTTTATTAGTCTTTTTTACATACATTTTTGCTTTAATAGTTATTTTCTTGGACGGTCAATAAATAATAACCATGTGTAGCATGTGACAAGATAGCTTTGCAGTGGTATAATAGCTCCTCCCCCATACACTTCATATTTCTGAGAAGGGCCTATCGTCACAGTTAACTTCAACTGTCAAAAATGCACACATGTATGCAACTGACTCCACGCAGATTTAACTCTAGCTTCTTACTACTTGCATGCTTCTGTGGATTCAGATCAAGTCTGTCAGTATTAACCACTACTTGTGACATCATCATTTCTACTGTGAAGGAAATTGTTCATGTTTTCTGCAAAATGTTTTTGGTTCATTTCGTACTTTTAATCTGCCCCTGGAGATTCTCTCAGACAGAGCAAATATTTTGAATATAGTGCTGCAAATGGCATTTCATAAATATTTTCTATAACTTTTCTACAAGTACATTCAAAGAACTTACAGCTACAGCTTGAGTGTGCAAATCTGAAACTATTATTTACTGGCCTTTGTTAGATTGCCACAAATATGGTACCTTGGCACTTCAACTGTGGTGGCAGCATAGTAAAATAAGAGCTCTGCCAGCATCCAGCTCCCATGTAGTTGTTTACTTCTTGTCAGCTTGCTGTCTACTTCACAACCACTGTGTGCTTGAGCCCTTGCCTTACCTTTGCCTCTGTTTGTCTACTTTTGCTGATAACAGACACCAGTTCAGCTCTGATTGCCATAATCCACATTTATCTTTCTTGCTCAGCGAATCTATTTATTTTCACTCAGACATTCCTTCATAAAATTGCCTCTGTTTACTGTATCCCTATGTCCTATGTTCTCTACTTTTTATTCCAATCTCCTGGTCTCAACTTGACCTTTTGTTTATCATTTTGCAGCACTCTCATGCAATTCTTCTCATCCCTTGCAGGAATAATCACATCAACACTGTTCTTCACTAGTGTTTGCTGACTATATCTGAACTGTTGTGGTTGCTTAGTATTGTTTGCCAAACCAGATATATCTATTACACATATTTTGCTAATACCTTTACCCTGCATAGTGTGACTTCTTTTTCATGTCTCTTTTTCCATATTTTATTTATGATAAACCTGGCTACACTTGCTAATTAGATGCTTTAGATTTTTTTTTCATTTGTAATTTTATACACAGCAAATAATGTAGTTCTTCCTCATTTATTTAGCTTTAGTAGAAAGATAAGATTATAAACCCAGAGGCCTTTTTCCAGCTATAACGTTGAAACAACTGTGAGGTTAGCTGTCTTGCTCAAAGAAATATTTGTATGATTACAGTTAGTAGGAGTTTAACCGGTGCTTGCAGGGATAGTTGATTTATAAATTATTATGTCCAAACTTTAGTTTTATACTCTTTCTGAACACACCTCTGTGATCAGTATTAAACATTCACAAAGCATTCATTAATGAATATTATTTAAACTGAAAAGAAAGCAGACCTCTATTTTATTTTACAGTGATACATCATGCTTGCCTTTTCTTTTGCATAAATTTGATACTTCTTAAAGGTTAACTAATATTGTTCCACAAATTGCGTTATTTCCTTTATGTATTAGAAGTCCTACATTTCTTAAAATAACTGATTGAAATTTGACCAACTGCTTCTCAGACTGTTTATATTTTCAAAAGGGCAAGTGAATTCATATTATGAAACTAGTACTTGTTCGAACAAAAGATTAAAAGGGTGACATTACAAAACAGGTAGTTGCTTTAGCATAAGAATACATCATATATTGCAAAGAGTTATTTTGGGCAATAGCTAATATTTCATTTGTAAAACCACAAACCTCAGGAAGTAGTTGTAACTCTGCAGAAGTTATCACATAACATAAACAAATAGTTCCAAATCCTAATAACCCAACAGAAACACTATGAACTGGTTGCATTCCACAATAAAAATAACCAGCCTAAACTGCACTTAAAATGAAATTCTGCTTCAACAATGCTCAGCAAGCAAGAAATGTATACAAATTGAAAAGTGTTTAGTAATCTTCCTGACTGTAGACTTTTATTTTGCTACTTGTTTATAAGGATTCTCTGTTACAATCCTGGTTTATGTTTTGGGAAACTCAGTAGTTTTTCTGAAACTTAATTGACAGATTGATACATACACAGAAATTGAACTTTGCATGGCTCACATCAAAGGGAGGGAGGTAACAACAGCAGCAGTAAAGAACACCTGAAACTTTAGCAACAGCACAACCTCAAAGTTAGCAATGTGCAAAATCCACCTTGGTGAAAAGTAATAAAAAATATGTACACACGTCAGATCTTAAAACTGTGGTACTTTATCCCACCAAAATGAAGTAGACATTAATTTCCCCTGTTATGCAATATATAGACATCTTGGAAGCATCCTTTGGTATGCTGAGCATAAGCATACAGTGAAAACAAATTAATAATGAAGATACATAACAATAAATACATAGATACAGGGCAGGATTCACAAAGCCTCTGTGTAAGAGTACAAGGCTTACACGGAGGCTGCAGTTAAACGGTGTGACGTCAGCATGTCATGCATATGCATGAGGGCATGCTGAATCACACCTAAGGCTTACACAGTCCGTGGGAGACAGTAGGGGGCGTGTCCGTAGGCCAAGCCCTGCAAACGAACACGGCCCCAGAAGAGTAAAAGTCCCGAAAGTAAACCCCCACGACAGAGTCCATGTAAATGTGAATAAACACAACACAACACATGCCCCCACAGACTATGAACATAAAATATATAAATGAACATCTTATATATTTTTTTTAAATTGTAAAGATGTTTGCCCATGAGTGCGCTCGCTTGCGTGGGCATGCCCGTAGCTTAGCCACAGTTAGCAGTCAGTGGAAAAGCATATAAGAACTACATATGCAAAATAAGCCAAGAAGCAATAGCGTAGCTGTAGAGACGTCGGCTGAAGAGCAGGGAGTCATGGTTTGAGCCCCCCCAACATCAATTTTTATTTTTAGTGAAATAAGCACGAAACAAGTCCCTGACATATATGTACACATATAAAATTATATTTTCTGTAAAATGTAATGAAATGGGCCATTTATTTTGAAGAAATGTGAGATAACAAAAGAATAAAAAATGTCAGCTGTGCCTATAGCTGAGCTACAGTTTAACAAGTTGAGTGCATCTGTCCGTAGGTCAGCAGTGGTTTAACATGTGCAAAATGAGTGCCCGTAGGTAAGCAGTGGTTTAACACGCTGAAACTGTGTGCACGTAGCTGAGCTGAGCGTAATATGCATGCTGACAGCCAAATGACGCTTAAACCAGCGTAACCCGTTTGCGCGGAGCTGCGTGCCATGCCAACAAGCTAACCGACGGGCAACATTGAGCAAGCTGTAACAAAACTGCCTTTACACAGACACACCTCCTAGCCTGTGTAGACAGTCATAAAATTTAAAAAGCCGTGGCCAGGTTTGAACCCAGGATACCATGCACCATAGTCAAGGTACTGAACCACTAAGCCGTGACAATTGCACTTAAAAATGCAGTAATAGCAAATATATAGGAATGAGTAGAAAGAGGAGCATGACAAAGCAGGTTTTGTGAAGCTGATACAATTCCAAAATGGCCAATTACAGATAAGTGCAGGAAAAATGGCATATATAAGCCCCATAGGCAGGAATACACAGCATAACCGATTGTAGAACCAATTTGCAGGCAGAATGTCATGTGTAGGTGAGGGTAGTTGCTTTCGAGCACAGAGGTGGGGCATTGAGGAGTCCAAATATATGGTTTGGCTCCTTGTCCACAATCATGAGGCTCAACTCATGCAGGGCCAGGTCCTGTGGGGAGCATATAGGGCTGAGGCATGGGACCGGTTGGCTCATGATCTCACCAGTGCCACAGGAATACCAAGGACTGGTGAGCAGGTCCGTCACCACCATGCGGACCTCAAGAGACGCAAGCAGGACCAACTGAACTGGTGGATCCAGGAGGCCCGGCAAACGCCCAACGCCCAACTACTGAGTAAGTTACATCTAATTATTTATGTAAGAAATTAACCTAGCTGATATTATGGAGATGTGTATTCCAATATTACTTTATTTATATTACAGCTGCAGGTGTCCGTTCTGCGAACCGTAGAGCCTATGGTGATAGGCTGGTGCGGTTGCGCCACCAGGCAGGTCAGTAATCCTCTCCCTGTAACTGTAAATAAATATAAAAGTAAGACAGTTAGCAAAAGAGTGCAGTGTAGTCATTAAGTAATAAAATGTGCAAGTAACAGTGTAAGAGGGTTTGCAAGTATTGCTTGATTACAAAAGTGTGATGCAGTCTGTAATCCAAACAGAAAAATGAAAAAGTCTGAAATAAAGTCTGAAATAAAGATCCCACCTGTAATATAATAGTACATAAACTTCAGCAGGCTGAAAAGTACAGCTGCGGAAGCTGAGTAAAACACATGTGTGAAATATATCCCTGTTGAAATACAGAAACATGACAGAAGTGAGACTGTTGGAAAGGATTGTAATAACCACAGGTAAAACATGTCAATAAAGCCTAAAATTAAGTACCATCCTGAATTGTAAAAATAAAACAAGTGAGAGAGTGTGAGAAAGAGTTATGTATCCACCAATAAAGTAGTAATAACTCCTGAATAAAGTATACCGCAGTCATTACAGAATGAAATGAATGTGACAAGCAGAACCAAACTGTAAAATGTGTTGAAAATGTTACCGCAGCTGGAATGTGTATCCCAAAATCTGGATATGTTGCTCTCAGTCTGCAATATGCAGATAGTATGGATGTCTGAAATACCAAACATCCACAGTTGTCTATAGCTATATAAAGCAAATATAGCAGGATGATGTAGCTGAACAGAGCCAGATATGAATATGTATGAATAAAAATGAAAATGTATATTGATGTAGCAGTAACATTCCTATCACCAACTTGAAGTAGTTATCACATAGGAAACTGTAGGCAGAACTGTAGTGTGTATATATCTGCAGCTATTAGAAATGTACAGCATATGTATTGGTATTTGAAGTTGTTAATTAAATTTTCTTCACCCTACCCTATAACCACATATAATCCATTCCACGTGAAATTGGTATGTGCAATCACAATTAACACCCCTAGACATTTGTCCTGTTGGTTCATACATATTTGCATGTACGTTGATGCATCTGCCCTGTTCATACATCCAAACCTGATGGCCTGTTGCCATCAATCAACCCTGCATGTTGTTGGACTGTGTATTGCTGTTCAAAATATGCATGTGTTATGCTTGCTGTTCAATGGTTTGAATATCTGGGTGTTTGGTTAATAGGAATACTAATGCATGCTGTTACAACTAATTGTGAATGGTATTGTACGTTACTAACCCAAACTGTCATGACATAATGCAAAACATAGGATGACAGGGAAGGCGGGTTCCAGCGGACCCACCTCTCCCTCCTCAGCTGGTGAGTGCACCTGGCAGTAGTGCCCAGGCCGGACCCTCCTCCGGTGGCCCTGTGCCACCTGTGGGTGGAAGCACTGCAGGGGATGGGGCTTGTCCCCCCTCTGCAAGTGTGGCCGGAGGAGATCATCCACTCACCCTCCGTAATGTCCGGACTGTGGTGCGTAGGGAGATCCGGGAAGCTGTTCTTGGGCCCGTACACCAGCTTGAGGCACAGGTGGCACAACTAACGGGCGTGCCTGCTGCCCAACCTACACAGCTCCCAGCACAGCCCCATCCTGGGCCGTGAAGGCACAGTGTCAACTGCCCATGGGTGGGGATATCAGTTCCACTGTTGCTATCTGTGGGCTCATGGGCTCTAGATATCCAAACATCTGTCCCTGTCAATTGTGTAACCCCCCCCACATGTGTCATACACTGCCCCTGTATGCGTCTTGTTTGTCTTGTCTGTTAACCTACCCAACCTACCTCCCCAGCTATACCGACTTCCCGTACCTGACATACCACTCTCAACTGAAAAAAAAAAAAAAAAAAAAAGGGCACTTTGTACCCAGAAAAAAATTATGCCCCATACATAGCTGCCCATTTTGCACACATGTCTGCTGGACATGAAAACTGTCAATTACAATTGGCTGTACAACAAGTATTATTGTTGTCCTTACACCTCTCTCAGGGGTGGAAGGTTTCAAATGTCACACCAAATTACAAACATATGCACAGCTGTTGCTGATGAAGAAATGGGCAGCTATGGGCCTTACCTACATCCCTCCTGCTAAACCCGAGCTTGTTTCCCTACTGTCTTACCCTCTTTGTGACCCCTTTTTCACCACTTTCCTGTCTCCCCATTTTCATTTCTTTCAAAGAAAATAGCACGGGTGTGCACAAGAGTAAGCACTTTTAAACGGTTGTAAGCGGGTGTGCGCAGAGCTGAATGCCAGTGCGCATGCGTGAGCTCCGAGCAAACCAGTGCTAACCCGGTTACAACTGCTTAAAAGTGCCCTAGTCACTCTAAATGAGAAGTCCTGTAGTCTGCTCAAAAGCAAAATAGAATCCCACTGTCAGTTCCGAACCCAGGAAACAGCAGTCTGCATGACTTACCACTAAGCCATGACTGTTATATATGAACATTGTGCTACAATAAATATATCATGTAATAGTAGGAATGAATGTAAAGGGAATATAGGGTGTGCAGTACACAAAGCATGTCATGTATATTTACTGTCAAATGTAGTGGATTTCTAGAATAGTAGTGTGTGAACAGAAACAGTCATGCTAGTTGGTAGCTAGTAGGTAATAATGTCACTGTAGCACCTTGCAAGCCACACACATACTCACAGCAGGATAATCACTGCCCATACCCCATGACCTCTTACAGAAACACATCTGGACTAAGTAATAAAAAATGTGGAGCAAAGGGCCAAAAACAGGGACACATTCCAAATAATGCTACAACAAACTTAGACAGTTCAGAGAGTAACAGGTTCTGCATTTTGTTGGATGTTTGGAAGGGTATGAAGTCTGAAACTGAAATGTTTGTCACTATAGTCTGACTTGAGCCCAGAGTGATTTGCCAGAAAAAGCTATTTATGAGATATTGACCAAAATGTGAGGCAAAAATGTGGACAACTTGCAAATATCTGTACACTTGAGAGGTCTGACACTGCAATATTTGAATAGTTAAGAGCCTAGACATAGCAAGAGTGACTGAGTTACAGGGATGCCCCACAGACTCCCTGTGAAATGTGCAAACAGTAGGCAGAAAGGTGTTACAACACATGCAATGGTGACTATGAAGTACTGAAAGTATGCACCACTTGCACGGCAGAAATAGTGTAGTAATACATATGCTCGTGCTATCCCACAGTCACAACTGCAGAATACCAGACAATTTAATGGGTGTACCCCACTGATATGTACCATTCAATGAGGCAGATAAAAGATGCACCTGAGAGTCTCTGGGGCCTGCTCAGCAGCATACTCAAATACCCTAATAGATATCAAGGCCCACACCATGGCCAGACCACACTGCATGCAGTAACACCCTAGCAGATATAGCAAGCATTCCAAGGTGTGAATGTACATGGAAATTAGGAAAGCCACAGCAACACACTACAGTCAAGACACCTAGCAGGCATACAAGTAGTGAATGTAAAGGGCAAATATTGAAGCCATAGCAACAAAGTGCAAGAGCCACTGCTATACACCAGTTACATCACATGTCTCACAGGAAAGCACACACACCCACATTAACAGTAGTAGTAGTCTTAGGTGTCAGTGTACATACACACTTAGTACAGGAAACTGGAGAAATGAATAGAGGAATGTTAATCTACAACACAGCTGGAAATATGAGAGAGATACTAACCTTTACACTCACAGAACAGTGTCCACAGCATACCAGCATGGTCCCTGCCCTTAAACTCTGAAAGGGCTAAGCCTATCTCACATACCTTTTTATAGCACTGTCCTGGAATCACAGTGAGAACTGCAATCAGTACACAACTGGCTGCATGCAATTAGCAAATGCTGTCTAACAATTGGTGCAGAGGCCATCACATGGACATATGCAGATACCTCCAAAAGCATGCTGTACTCCCAGTCCACACATGCAATACTTTCATTGCACCATGTGGAGGTAGGGAGAGACAGAGAGAGAGAGAGAAAGAGAGAGAAAAAAAACATACACAAACAAAACCAGTCAGCAACAACCACTTGAAAGCTGACAACTGGCAACTGGAGCAGCAGGACACCAAACCAGACAGCAACACAAGCAGCTGTGACAAACACAGGTAATGTAAAGTAATACTTTAAACTTCTACATGCTGTGAACCCTCCATATGTGTCATTGGTCTGTATCCATATGTGTATGAAGATGTGCATAGGGCAGGGGACATACAGCAACTATCAGTGAAGGCTGTACATACATATGTATGTAAGGGCATCTATGTGCACATATCAATGTAGGTTGAATGTAGGTTGTAGTGCAATGTACAAAGTAGGATTCACAGTTATGTATGTTTAGCAGTATGTTAGTGTGTGTATACAGTTTTGTAAATAAACATGTTGATATACCTATCTATCATATGGATACGTATGTATGTCAATATATGTATGTATGCATGTATATATATATATATATATATATATATATATATATATATATATATATATATATATATATTATGCATATATGTATACATACATAGAGAGGGATGTAGGAATACATAGACAGATGTGGATAGATAGAATATGTACAAACATATATATGTAATACACACATACAGATATAGATATATGTAGATACATATACATAGACAGACAGATCTGACTATTTACAGATATGACTGTATATGATGATCTCACACTCCCCCTGTCCCACCCCCACTGTCACTCTCACCCCCTCTCTGTCACACACACACCCTCTCCATATCTATAGCAATATATGTACATTGCTATATATATGTGTATATGTATACAGACATATATATATATATATATATATATATATATATATATATATATATAGACATATATATATATATATATATATATATATATATATATATATATATATATATATATATATATATATATATATATATATATATATATATATATATATATATATATAGAGAGAGAGAGAGAGAGATGTATATATATTCTGAGTGAGGCACATGTGTACAGATGTATTGCAACAGGTGCCTGGTGACAAAGGCATGGAGTGAACACCAGTGTCAAAACTGGAGTACCATACACCATTTCAAATCACCTACACCAGTAACCACCAGATATGTGATTGGCTGCCCACCACTGCATGTGTCAGGGGTGAACAGGGTCATAAATGTGTACAATAGTCCCCCCAATGATATTCACAGTGGCGCAGTATTCCTGGAATACCTGCACATGGTATGTGTCAGCAGACATGGTGTGTCAGCTATGGACATGTAGGTCAGTGTACCCCTCCACACCACACAATGGCTGCCACGGTATGTACCTCACATGACAGCTACAGATATGGAGAAGGACACAGTGACATGTATAACACTGTGACAATGCATTCAAACACATTACCAATGCACAGTGACTGACAACACCACAGAGTACACACATACTACCCACATAGAGGTTACCACTCCTGTATTTACATACTTAAGTCACACCCATGACAGATGTCCAAAAACCATAGTAACACATCACACCATCCACAACCTAATTGACTGCTGTGCGTCGTCCGTGACACTGCAGTAGAGAGCACATGGCGGAGGTAAATGTTCCTACCCACAGATAAGACATACCCTGCAATAAACCACACAGCATTAAGAAGCAAGATTCCCCATGAGTACATGTCACACATACCCCTGCTGAATGTTAGTCAGATAGGTAATATGCCATATGAGTCACCCTGTGTAACTGTTTGACAGGAGCAGGTACCATCACATCACATGTGTCGCAATGGTCAGGGTAGCAGAACAGTATGCTGCTGTAGTCCCAGGGGCAAAAGCATATTGTATTGTATTGTATTGTAATGTATTGTATTGTGTTGTATTGTATTGGTATGTAGAGGTGCCTCCTTCGTGGAGTGGAACCACTGCCGCTGTACGCCAGTGTACAGATACATATCCTGTAGTCAGGCTAGTGTTACATAGCACTTCTGTATGTGTGTTTAGCTCTTCTTGGAGTTCATGTAGCATGCAACCGGGGATACCATCAGGTCCCATTCTTGTTGTGTTTTCTGCTTTTCTGAGGGTGGCTCTCACCTGGACATCTGTGATGACAAGGAGGTTACAGTCAGCTGGGATAAGTATGTCTTAGTTTGGTGGAGAGGGAGGGGGAAACTTGCACTGAACCTGTCTGCCACAATGTTGCCAATATCTGTGGGTTCAGTGAATTATTTGTTGTTGTGTACTAACTATGAGCATATTGGAGGGTTTCTGACCAGGTTGCTAACATAACTGAAGAAGGCCTTGTGGTTATCTGTAGTGTCCCTGTTGATTTCCCTCTCAAAGTTGCCCATGGATGTTTGTATGAGAGAAAATAGCTCCTTACTAGTGCTGATCAGACATGCCTTCCCTTTATGGAATTATGCTCTGTCTTGCAGTAGCTTCCATCTTATGTTATACAATCTATCTATGGCTGGGGTCCACCAGACAGGATGCTTTCCCTTTGTGTAGAGTGTCTTGGTCTTATATGGGATTGCATGATCCATGCATTCTCGGAGATGTCCATATAAATCATTTGTGAAAGGGTCAGCATTGTGGGTTGTGTCTTCCACTGGCCCATTGGGCTTAAAGGATACCATGTCAGTATTATGAAGTGTAAAGTTTGCATTTGAAATGTTATTCACTGTAGTTGTTTGTGCTGGTGGTGGAGGTGGGATATGTATATCCAGGGCAATTAGTTTGTGGTCAGCTCACAGTAGTTGATGATGTACCCCATACAGTACCTCGATACAAACCCCCAGAGTGAGGAGGTGCTTTGGACCTGAATCAGTGTTCTGACTGCTGGGGTTTGGTAGTATGTCGTATGGAGTGTGCCAGGTACTGTTGCACAGTTGTTGGCTGAGCACTGATACCTGGCCATTTACACGTCTATCCACCAATAGACAGACAGATGCTATATATGTGAGATATGTTGTATCACAACAGTCGAGTAGCATGTGTAGTATGTGTGCCAAATTCTGCTGACATATTTTGCTTATATCATGTTATTTCCTTTTTTAGGACCATGGCTCACCAGCGCAATCCAGCGTACTCTGCAGTTGAGGATGAGGAGATACACCAGAGCCTGGTGTGGGATTATGCAATACTCTTTTCCCGCACCAGCCAGAATCAGCAGGAGAGGGCTGCACTGTGGCAAGACATGGTCCGTCGGGTAAATGACATAGGCACGCATAATAGGACATATGAGCAGGTACGACATCACTGCAGTGATTTAATCTGAAATGTCAGTCAGCATGCGTCGGATATCCACAGGCAACAGGTTGCCACAGGTGGTGGGGTGGCTACACATCCCCCACTTACCAGACTGGAGGGACTACTCATAAGTGTTGTGGCTCCAGCCCGCCAACAACAACAGCAGTAGACCTGCATTATGATGGATGCTGGAGCCACACAGCAGCAAGACTACGAGGGTGCAGGTAATATGCCATATGTATAGTTGACTGTGGTGTACACTGGTAGTTAATGCATGTGTGAGGTGTGTCCTTGGTTTGTAGCTGTCATCATAGTATTTAATGTGCAAGTGTGATATTCTCAATATCAGCAGCTGACCTGTGAAAGGTGGCTGTTGTACTACTGACCTGTATCATACTCAGTAAAAATGGCACAGTTGTGCCCACTGACATTAATTTCCTCACTTCTGCAGGTCCCTCCGGTGTAACAGCAATGCAGCCTATCCATGCTGGTGAGTGTGTATTAACAATACGTTTAATAGTCTTGATAGTAATAGTAATATTAGGCTCACTGAGTAGTGCTCTGTGAATGCATGCAGGTGTGTCTGTGTCTGTGTGTTGATATCTCGCATACTGAGTAGTGTGCAAGTGTGCAACTGTGTGCATGTGTGCAAATGTGTGCATGTGTGCATGTGTGCACGTGTGCACCTGTGCATATGTGCATGTTTGCATGTGTGCATGTGTGCACCTGTGCACGTGTGCATGTGTGCATATGTGCATGTGTGCATGTGTGCATGTGTGCACCTGTGCATGTGTGCATGTATGCATGTGTGCACCTGTGCACCTGTGCATGTGTGCATGTGTGCATGTGTGCACGTGTGCATGTGTGCATGTGTGCATGTGTTCATGTGTGCACCTGTGCATGTGTGCATCACTGGTAACATTGTGTAGACATTGCAAACTGTGTTTCCTGTTTCCCTCCCACAGGTTCTGGTGCTGCTCTGGTGTCATGCAGCAGGGAACCTGAATCAGGTGCCACGGGTACTGATAATGATAACATCTGTCTAATGGCACAGGAAGGTATGCCAGGGTCCGTCATTGGTCAGCCATTTGACAGTACACAGCAGTCAACCACATCAATGCACTCAGTTATCCTGCCAATACACCCTTTGTCACCAATGTCCCTTGGTGATGGACAGGATACAGTGGGCATTGACCAGGGTAATGTGGTATCTGTGGCACATGCTTCCCCACACAGCAGCCATGGGCATGGCCCTGAGATGGTACCACACAGACAGATGTCCAGGGGTTCTCATGGGAGCATCCGTGGGCGTACTGCCCCTGTCAGACGTGCCCACAGAGGTCTTACAACCTCAGCTATGTTTCGGGCTGTCATGCAGGCACAGTCACGTATGGAACGGTACACCAGACAGGGTCTGAGGGAGCTGACAGCATGTCGCACAGCCATGACTGACAGTATGCGTGACATTGAGGCTGCCATCTGTAATTTCACCGATGCCATAGAGAGACATTGTGGGGACATATTAGATCGGTTCCACAACTACATGTCCATGAGCCAGGGCGATGGTGGATGGTTGAGGCGTCGACGTGGGCGTATGCCAGCAACAGCAGCAGCTGGCAGTCGTTGCGGATGACAACAGGGCCGTGGCCGCCCCCATAGTGCCAGCAGCAGCCCCAGCAATGCTGGGATTGTACTGTCATCAGACCGCCCCAGGAGACCACGTGCACGTGGCTTTGGACAGGCCCAACACGGATCTGTATCCAGTCAACGAACACCTGCTTCTGATGACAGTACCCATTCTGGATTGGTACCGGATATGGTCTGTAGCACTCCTGCAAGGCACAGGTACCATGTCCGTGGCCAGAGACACTGATCTGTATGACCTGGCAGGTACAGTCTGCGACTGTCCACAAACACCAGTATATGGCAGCCTTGAGGTGGAACTGTGTGCATCCATACACACATGCGAATTGAAAACACCTAGGGCTACCGCATACACGCACACACTGCATCAACATTGCCCCACCTTGTACTGCTGTCCCTCACCAACACACATACACGTACATGTCAATTGGTGGTATCAGTGGCAGACTCAGGCATACCAAGTTCACACACTGTGCATATGATGAAACTGTGCCACCTCCTGCAATCTGTAACATCAGTGCAGGTGCAGGTTAACATGTTGCTGATGCACAGGGTGACTACATAGATGAGTAGTAATAGTATCATGTTGTTAACAGTACTGCGTGCTGATATAATTGTGGGTATATCCCAGCATGCCTGATGCAGTAAGGGTATGAATGTCTTGTACTGTTGTCTAAACCCATGGTAAGTACCATAGTGCATCATCTGCACATGTTGGCATACTGGTGGTAAGGATGTCAACAGAAGGGTACATACATAGGTAGCACAGGGGATAAGGTAATGAAAATATTGATACGCAATTATGGACATGTAAACTGCAAGTGGCATGTTGCCCACATTGAACTCTGCAATGCGGATGTTTGAGGATGTTGATATGTGTGCAGTACTACACGACTGGTACAGGACACACAGGAGCACCCTAGCACTGCAAGCTCACATCTCATGCCATGCTAGACAGCCCCAACACACAAAACTAACTTTCACAGGAGGGAGAGTCCCCATAAATGTCAGGGATACTGTGGTGGCAGGACAGGTAGCATACATCCTACTAAGTATGGAACCACTGAGTGAAGGCTCAGTGTCTGTTATTTCATATGTGTATTACTGCAGGTATGAGCACCTGGGTTTCCATCCAGTTATTGTACATCCTGACGGTACATGGTCTGTACACTTGTGTGGACTGAGACTGGACCCTAGACATCTGACCTGTGTATTTCCATGTACATGTGTATAGTGCCTGCATATTTGCACTGTTACCTACTGGAAGTGGTACAGCTTGTTTGTTGTACAATGGACTACATGCAGCCCTGCTTACTGTAGCTTTGTTTGCATGCATGTTTGCTTGCAGTTACCCTGGAACACTGATCCCACCTGCAATGCAGAGTTACAGAGCTTCTGTGGACTCCTAGTGACATCTGCATAGCTTACTATATGTATGTCCATGTCTCACTTGACAGAATGTCACTGTTTGTCCTGTTCACATGTACGTTGCCTGTGACACATTGCATATGACTTACCTGGCATTTGTCCACGTGAGCAGTCATATATACCAGTGCTAACTAATCACAGGCACTACACCCACACATACTCACCTTCTGTACCTTGTTCCCCATTGGCCCTATGTGCTGTTAATCACCATGGCAATCACAATACTATGGTAGCATGTGCAAAGGTCACTTGTCAGTCACCTCTATGGTACAGTTGTGGAAAATTTGGGTCATGTGGCAATGTCACAGCTGCCACATGTACACAGTCAACCCTCTCCCCTACACATGGATGTACAACACATGTATGAGATGCAACCACATAGCCAAACTGGGGACTAAGCACTCTGAACCCATTACTGTCATAACCTGTCAGGTGGCATGAAATACTACAGTGACTACAATACCAGTCTGATGTAGACCTACACTGACAGCAATCCAAACACGTGAACACACTGGGTCATTCGTGGAGCCTCAGAATAGCATCCTGCCTGAGCAGCAGACACCTCTGCAGCTGGCACACAGGCATACATTAAGCCGGAACACAGCATGTGCAACACATGGCACACAAATCCTGTGTGCCAGTCACAGCCTGTACGGCTAGACAACACACCTGCTACAGTTGTGTTAGGTACCTTTTTTGTCCGGTACAGTGAGGTCCCGCTCACCAGACTGGACAAGGTGAAGGTCACAGTGATATGCCCGTTTGGCACTATGGTCCACCACATAACACAAGCATACAGGTCAGTCAGAGGCATGGACACATATGACTCAGTCATTGTCCATGCCACTATGGCTGACCTGTGATGTACCTTCCTGGACTACATGATAGGGAACATGGAAGGGCTCTCTGAGCATGTGGCACAGGCTGGTATGACCCTGACCTTGGTTGGCATCATGCCCTCACCAGGAATGCCGATGTATTACTGAATGCTGATGAATTACTGTAGCTACAACTCCCTAGCTGAAAGGTTCCTAGCATGTAGTCACTGCATTGCTATGGAACAACTTGTTACCATTCCCACAACAGGTGAAAACATGCAGCACCTGTTCATCAACAACATGTAGACTATATGCCCCAGACCAGATGTGTATCCCTCGCTGCTAGGATGATACCATATACATCTCACACTGTATATACACATACCACATGGAGCACCCGCACAGAAGACCACAGTCATAATGTTATCCAGTGCAAATACCATGTATTCAAATGTGGCAGGTGTCAGACATGGGAACTATTGTAGGTCACAGGTACATATGTGTATTTGGCACACACATACATCATCTGTGTCCATTGCCATTACTGGTTTAATCAATGTCATCCATTATTGTGAACAACAACCCACACACATGGGCATTCTGTGTGACAAAAACACACGTGGCATGTGTGGAATTCAAAGCCATAACTAACTGTGCTATGACAGTAGTGAGAGACGCAGTAGCAGAGTGTGCTATTTGCATTACTTGGAGATTTTCCCTCTTCTGCTGTACATGTAGGGTGCTGATATCATCTCTGTGTAGAGATTGGAATATGCAGCAGCTGGTGTGCTGTACTGGTTGGCAAAAGGGTCAGTTCTTTCACACATGTAATTGCACACATTCTACTTCCCCACACATACACACTTGCAGGATTTAAACCCCTCCCTAGCTATGTTATGAAACACAAGACGGACGCATTAGCGGAGCGCGCTATTTGCATTACTGGGAGGTTTTCCTTCTCCTGCTGTACTTAAAGTGTGCTGACCTCATCAGTGTTTAGAAAGGGGAATGTGCATCCTGTAGTGTGTTCTCCCAGTTGCCAAAAGGGACATTTCTCTCACACAGAATTGCACACACACTAACCCCACTCACTCAAACACACACACTTGCAGGATTCAAACCCCTACCTAACTATGTTATGACACTCAAGATGGATGCATTAGCGGAGCGTGCTATTTACATTACTGGGAGGTTTTCCTTCTCCTGCTGTACTTATAAGGTGCTGACATCATCAGTGTTTAGAAAGGGGAATGTGCATCCTGTAGTGTGTTCTCCTAGTTGCCAAAAGGGACATTTCCCTCACACAGAATTGCACATAAACTAACCCCCCCTCATCCAAACTTGCCATTTGCAGGATTCAAACCCCTACCTAACTATGTTATGACACTCAAGACGAGCACATTAGCAGAGCACACTATTCATATTACTGGGAGGGTTCCCTTCTCCTGCTGTACATATAGGGTGCTGACATCATCAGTGTTTAGAAAGGGGAATGTGTATCCTGTAGTGTGTTTTCCCAGTTGGCGAAAGGGACATTTCCCTCACACGGGCTTGCACACACACCAACCCCACTCACCTACACACACTGAGCATTTGCAGGATTCAAACCCCTACCTAACTATATTGCAACACTTGAGGGAGACGCATTAGCAGAGCGCACTATCCGAATTACTGGGCATCTGGTCTGCACCTGCAGTATTTATAGGGTGCTGACATCAATATTTCTACAGAGGTATGTACATCTAGTACTACCTGTCAGGTGGGGGATAGCATATATATGCATTTGCAGCCACCTACTTCAGGGTCAGATATTCACATCACACTGGCAGGTTATGCTCTATACCATGCTTCATGACCACAGGACCTGTAACACACAACACAACCAGTTCGGACCACCCCTCCCACATCCAGGACACACACTTTGCTTCCCTGGGAACAGTGCCAAGATATGCAGGTTTTTACATACATCATTCCAGTTGTTAATGTCAGGTACAGGTATATTGTGTGTGGGAACTACTCAGGCATCTACATAATTACCCTACAGCCACTATAATTTGTGAGTCCATGTGCTATGGCAGAACCACTCACCACAGCCACAAGGGGGAATACATATTGCACCTGACCATCTGCAACATGGGTACTCACTGTTCCACACCAGAGGTAGACCACCATTGTTGATATCTGACCATACCCACCTTTCCCTGGACATCCATATCCCATCCCCACCCCCAGGCAAGGTTGTCACTGCAAACAAAGTGTATTTATCAAAAGCAGACTTTACACTTGTGAAGACTGGGGTGGAAGACTTCAAAGGACCCATGCTGGGGAGTATACAGGCCACTCTGCATAATCCTTGACAATTGCATTCTATGAGCATGTGGAAGGTTTGCATTGATCATGCTATCCCAAATATACCCATGACTCCTCCACAACAGGACACCTGTCAGGTGTACACCAGCCATATATGAGCTGTCCAACACACAGAGTGAGCTAATACATTGCAGAGCAGTAGCCCACAGAGGGAGGACATCTCTGAACAGTACTGGCATGACACTTCAATCCCTCATAATCATCACGACAAAGTGTTGACAGTGAAATTGTCCAGACAATGCAGATAAGGCTCCCCTCAGTCTGTTATTGACACCCACTTACTGTTAGAGGTCCTCACCAACCCTCTTCCAGCACACACCAACAACATGGATGTGGCTTAGCAAATTCAACCCTGGGATCTCCACTGTGTCCCTGCTTGACAGAGGCACAGCACACTAGCCTCACACGGTGCCTTATGTGACCTACTTTACAGTGGCACAGTAGCCTACTGTACTGGGGAGGCAGACGCCAAGCACACTCTGGCTAAGCTGTCATTCCCTAGGGCAAACAGCCTAGTGTTGACCTCTACACCCATATGTTTAATTGTCAGATGCACAATATTTGTTGCTGATAGACTGTTTGCAGGTCTTTATTGCCATAGCATTCCCTGTTTCTATGAACAACTTGTGTATCTGTGGAAGATGTCTGAATATGAGAAGGATCCACTATATCACTTATGTCTCTGTAGTCATTTAACTGTGTGCACTGGGCAGATTGCTGTAATTTGGTTGGTTCCTGGAATAACACGTACAAATACTAGATATGTGTGGCCAACTGCTAAACTGAGATTTGGCCTAAGTGTGTGAGCATGCCCAGTTCAGGCTTTCCATGGCATGTTGTCTGACATATGTCTCATTTATCAAGTGTGCGAGCATGCCCAGTGTGAGCTTTCCATATGTTGAACTCTGCAGCCCACCACATTTGTGGATGAGTGTGAACTTCAACAATATCTCATGTTTATGGTTGTGTGTTGTGTGTCATGTTGTGTAGTTACTGTCCAACTGCTTTGTGTGTGAACACAACAGGGATTATACTGTGCCTGCAGGGTTTGCATGGGATACTTTGCATACAGTTGTCAACATCCTTTCATACTGACCTAACACTGTAGTACCGTATAGTGTACTGGTTCAGTACTTTCACTGTGGTGGACAGTATCCTGGGCTTTAGTCGTATCACTGCTTTACATTTTCATAGTGAGCACAACAGCCTGGTTAGGGGCCAGTTGTGCACATTTGACCATGTTGCATTATGTTCAGATATGAACTACTTAAACCAGGCTTGTCCAACATTGGTAGTGTATTCCACAACATAGGTGTACATTGGCAAACACTAGCGATGTGCCCTAGGCCATTTCTAATGCTAGTCGGAGAGTGTGTTGGTCCTTCGACACACATTGTAAGTGGAGTTTGCCATGACATATGTCATGGTTAGTATACTGTGCCTCCATCTACCTGTGACATAACAGTGATACCCAGGGTAAACCTACCATCTCCCATCCACTCATCAAGATTCCTCTTGAGGAGAGTCGATGAGTGACTTTCTGGCTAACCTGTACTGGGTGTTTACTCAAGAGTGGGGGTGGCTTCTGTGTTATGGATCATTCAGTACAGCTTGTCCTATGTATGTCAGTGCTGGGGTTCAGGTCTCTCATATGCATAGCTCACTGACATTCAGATTGTACATGGTTCAGCATGTTCATTGATTCCAGCTTGGATATGGCTTTATACATCAGGCACAACTTGCCTCTGGGTGGGCAGTATGGCAGTGTACGTAGCTGCAGTTTGTTTAATCAGGCAACACATGGCATCTGTTCAAGCTCTTTGATACTCCTGGTGAGGTACTTTTGGGGACTTTACAGTTGATGGAGGTGTCTGCTGAGGTACATCCCACAGGGGCTATTGTAGTCAATTGTAACGCTGATGAAGGATGACTGCAGAGCCACAATGACCTCCCCTTATCTAGATCTGACAACCTTCATGATTAGGTGGGTATATGGTATGTTTCTGTAACCACTACAGCCACATGCTTGTCCAAAGCAGGATATCTATCAATTTGTGTCCCCAGGTCTCTCATTACATGTTAAGTACATAATGGGTTAACACCTATGTGGTAATTGGTGGGCACTTACTGTATATCCACAGGGGTTGGCTATACACTTTTCTGCAATTAGCTTGCTGACATGGCTATGGCACCAGTTGTCTGTTTCTATGTGGCCCTTTTGTGGGATGCTTGTGTCAGCTGGAGGGTCAGATATGGTGGCCAGTTTGTAGTCCTCTGCAAACATGTTCAGACACAGTCCTTCCATGTTGGCCTGTACCTATGGGACACATATACCAAACGAGGGAGGTCCCAGGACCAAGCCTTGTAGGATGCCAGTTATATCTGGTTTGTAGTGTGACATGGCTGCAGCATTTCTGACCATGTCAGTTCTGTCCTTGGTCTGGTTTGCAACCCCTCTACTGACATAGGGGTTTATATTTAAGCTGGTGAGCTTATCTATAATGGACATGCAGGGTATTGTATGGAAGCCTTTGCAAGGTCCAGCTACGCTGTGTGGACCACATTGCCCTCATCAATGACCTTAATGACTGTTTCAAATGAGTTAAACATGTTTAAGGGGCAGGATCTGCACTTAAGAAAGCCACACTGGGTAGTGTCCAGTGTCAGTAGGTCCCCAATATTTTTATGTCTGCAGTACATGCTGATCCTTTCCATAGCTGTGAAGACCAAGCTTGTCAGGATTCTGGGGTGGTAGTTTGCAGTATCCATTCAGGCAACACCTTTGTTGAGAAGGACCACTGTTGTTGTACACTGCTCTTTGGGTACATATCCTGTGGTAAGGCTGACATTGAGCAGTAGTGTGATTTGGCATTCCAATCTTCTTGGAGTCCATGATGGACTCAGCCCAGGACACCATCTCATACCATTGCTGCTGTGTGTTTTGCTTTGTAGATGCTGGCTGTTACCTCAGCATCTGCAATGTCAGGGGGCCAGCAGTCTGTTGGGATAGATATTTTGCATTCTGGTGGTGGTGGGGGGGGGGTGGTGTTTGCACTGCACCTGTCAGGTTGTATGTTGGCAATATGTGTGTGTGTTTGGTATATTGTTTGTAATATTTGAGTGATTCAGAGCATATCTGTGAATTCCCAACAAGGTTCCTACCATCAGTTAAGAAAGCCTTGTGATTATCCCTAGTGTCCTGTACAATTTGTATCATCATAGGTTAATAGGTTCATACTAGGCTATCCACACTAGGGCATTTATAAGCCTAGCCAGAGTGTGTGTGGCTTTCACCACCCCTTGCTATGTGAATATTATGGCCATTTATGATTTACTTTACTGTGCCTCTGTCTGGACGTGACACAGTGAAGACCCCCAGTGTACATCTATGATCATCCATCCACTTGGCAAGATTCATGTTGAAGAGTGTCAGTGAGGGGTTCTACCTAACATGGAGTGGGATTCTGTTCCAGGGTGTAGGGAGCCTCTGGGTTATGTATCTGTCCCTCCAGCACATCCTATTTCATTTTGTGTTGAGGTTGACATCTCTCACTCTCACAGCTCCGATGGCTTTGGGTTTTCTGGGGTGGAGCATGTCCATTACTCCTGTGTTGGACATGGCCTTGTACAACAGGCATACAACGCCTCTGCGTAGGCAGTATGTGACTGCGTTCAGCTGGGGTGTCTACAGCCAGGCAGCATATGACATATATTTGAGACCCTTTATCCTCTTGGTGAGGTACCTTTGAGGTCTTTCTAACTGCTGCAGGTGTCAGGTAAGGTACATCCCAAATGAGGCATTGTACTAGATTATGGGTCTGATAAGAGAACAGTATAGGGGCACAATGACCTCTTTTGACGTAGATGTGAATCCTTTCATGATACGGTGTCCAATATAGACAGTCTTCCTAGCCACGTTGGCAATGTGAGTGTCACATAACAGGTTACTGTCCACTTGTGTCCCTAGGTCCCTGATTATTCCTTCCATACATAATGGTTTACCACCTATGTGGTAATTTGTGAGTACCTTGTTTGGTATTTGGTGAGACATTCATACTGTCCAGTGTCTTCAGGACGGCTGGGTGGGGTTCCTGTGTGTGAGAGTGTGGTCTGTAGCATGCTACAGACTGTACAGCAGTTTTGCCTATGGTTAGTTGCACATGGGTGGTCTCCGATACTTCGTGCATTGTCAGTTACCTGGACGTATGGGTGTCTGTGCTGAATATGGCTACTCCCCCTCCTTTTATGTTTTGGTCCAGGTTTTGGGGCCATAACTCATGATATGAGGTATAACCTGGTAGTGCTGGTGTGCTGTCAGGAGGCTTGCTGCAGGTTTCTGTCACTGCACAGACATCAATGTTCTCCATACTGGGGAGGGCCTCTGGAGCATGCATATTGAGGTTTACACATTTGGCATTGGTCAGCATTACCCTTATGTTTCTTTCCACTTATGTTTTCTAGGGTGGTGGGTTAGTCTTTTCAGCCTTGCCTACAAAAGGCTCTATGGAGGTGGCAAAAGCCTTATCCAATATCCAGATGCCCAGGGGTAACAGGTGCAAGCCATCCCTGGAACAGCAGCGTGGTATGTCAAGCATGACATCCCAAGCAGACAGACATTGGATCCCCTTGGAATGACACCAGTAATTGTGCCACTTGTTAAAGCTGATCATTCTGTGTTTGTACTGTGGCATCATTCTTGGTGGTTGGATGCTGCAAACGGTCAGTGTCATACCGGCCTGGACTACATAATCAGAGAGCTCATCTATGTCTCTTTTCATGTTGTCCAGGGAGGTACATCTCAGGTCATTCACGCCAGCATGGACAATGACTGCATAATATTTCTACTTGCTTTGGGGTGACCTGCATACTTGTGTTATGTGGCATATTGTAGCAGCCTACAGGCAGCTTACTGTACCCTTTCCCTTGTTCAGTCTGGTGAGCGGGACAGCAGTGTGTCTGACTATGGAGTCACCTATTAAAACTGTATCAGGCATGTTGTTTCTCCTTCTGGCCTTTGACTGTTTGGCACACCAGCTTTGTGTACTATGTGTTGCATGTGCTATGTTTGGAGGTTGTGGTTGCTTGGGTGTCTGCTTTGGAGGTCTCTGTTGGTGTGGTGTGTTTGTAATTAGGGCCTTGGGGAATGTTTTTCTGTGTTTATGTCTTTGGATTGCAGTTGTGATAGGTCTATGTGGGACTGGGTTTGTGGTGTGTGTGGTTACCTTTTCCTCCTGACTAGTTTTGACAGTACTGAGTTGAGGGAGCTCAGCCTCCGGTTTGGATAAATGGTTGCATCTCTCACATATATTTGTATTTCTTGGGGGGAGTTGAGGGTTGTCTGTGTACTTGGGGCAGGTGTAACATTGCCTCAAGATTCACAGATTCAACTTGTTGTAGCTGGCCTTAGTGGATTGTATGTGTGGACATATTTTATTGCCATACTACTGATCAGTGATTACTTCCCTTTTTATGTTTGCTCTATCATGTAGTAGCTTCCTCATTCTCTTGCATGGTTTGGTAATGGCTGGAGTCCACCATGCCAGATGCCTGCGTGTATGGCATTGTGTCTTGTTTTTATTTGGGATTGCATAATCCAAGCATTCCTGGCAGTGTTCATGGAATGCCTGTATAACAGATTCTGAGGTGTGGCCCATATTTTGCACCTGCAAAGGGCCTTTAATGGATTCCACATCAGTTTGGAGGAGTGCAACTTTTGCTTTACACATGTTTTTAACTGTGGTTTTCTGGCCAGGGACTGTGGTCAGGATGTGTATATCCAGTGTGATTACTCTATGGTGTGTTCTTACCAGTGAGGGATACACTTCTCATCTTGCCATCCAGTACCCCTGTTGCTGATTATCACATCCAGTATTCTTACCCCTCTTGTGGGAGTGGTACGTTGTTCCTGGGCATTTTGGTTTATGGATTCTAGGAACTTTTGTCCTACAGTGTTGTAGCTAGTATAATGCTCCCAGTCTATGTCTGGGTATTTTCAGTCACCCAATATAATGTGATTTGGAGGGCTTGATATATTCATGTATTCCAACATAGGCCAGGTGCAGTTCCTTGTGTTAGGACGGTAGTCTGTAGCAGGCTATAAACTGGGAGGCAGTTTTAGCCACTGTTACTTGACCACGGCTAGTCCATGCTGCTTCTTGTTTTGGTACTAACATGGGGGTGTGGTTATCCTTGACAATTATTGCTAGTCACCCTCCTTTTGTAGCTTGTTCCATGTTTTGAGGCTGTACAGCACAGTATGAGGTGTAACCTGGTAGTGTTAGGGTGCTGTTGTGAGCCTTGACCCAGTTTTCTTTTACAGGACAGATATCAACATTCTCCATACTGGGGGAGTTTAGACTGCATGCATCTTGCTGTTTAGACTTCTGGCATTGGGTAGCATTACATTTAGGTTCTTATCCCTTGTGATACCTATGGAGGTGAGTTTGTGTTTTGAGCCTTACCTATTCAGGGCATGCTGTGGTTAACAACAGCCTTTGCCAGTATCCATAAGGCCTGGACTGATAGGTGCATGCCACCCCTAGCAGGTGGAGCATCATGTCATGCTCAGCATGTCATCCCAGGCTGGCACACATTGGATCTCCTTTGACTAACTGCAATACTTCAGCCAATTATTGCAAGTGATCATCTCATCGTCATATTGTGGCATCATGCTTGGTGAGGGTGGGATGTTAGTCAGGGTCATCAAGTGTGCATATACTACATGGTGTTACATTGCTTAACACATGGCATTCATGCCTCAGGTGGTGCTGCAGGGCTGCCTCTGTTGGATGCACATACTACACTCCCTGTACATGTTTGAGAGCAGGTTATGTCATTTTAGGCATCCCTGTTATCATATGAGTGAGTCAGAGAGGGGTATCATTCCCAGGGTTCCTACTGAGCCAGTGCATGTGCTATGTGTTGCCTCTTTGCCAAGGCCAGGGCATACTGGGCATGCCTCCTTTTGCCTACTGGGGCAGGCTCAGGGTGTTCCTTCTCTGAGTCACGCTCTGCCTGTGATGGCCTTGGCAACGGTGGGGGGCTGTTTGGCCCGGCCCTATGCTAATCCTGCTGCAGCTGATTTCGCAAGATAATATTATGTAGCATAGCACATACCATGACAATTTGGGTACATGTAGTTGATGTGTACAGCAAGGCTCCACCAGATGTATCCAGACACCGGAACCATGACTTGAGCAGCCCAAACACATGCTCTATTACATTACGTGTTTGTGCCTGTGCCTCATTATGGCGTTCCTGCTCAGGTGTGTGTGCGTTTCTGATGGGTGTCATCAGCCACGGCTCCAGTGCATAACCTGCATCCCCCACTAGGTGTCCATGTGGGATGTCCCCATTCGCAAATGTATGGTACAGCTGCGTCAAATGCCAGATATGGGAATCATGGTAGCTCCCAGGGCAGCCAGCACACACATTCATTATTATGCCTTGGGCATCACACATGACCTGGCAGTTGATGGAGGGGAAGCCCTTGCGGTTAATGTAGGCCCTACCCTGCTCACCAGCTGGTGCTTTGATGCGTATGTGCATGCAGTCTATTGCACCCACTACCTCTGGGTATTCCGCTATTTGCTGGAAGAGACGCATATTGCTGGCCAATACCTCACGGGCATTGGGGAAATATACATGATCACCGACATGTGCTGACATGGCATCCAGAAACTGGTGCAGTACCCTGGAGGCTGATGCCTGTGATATCCCCATCATATCACCAGTTGGTCTCTGGAAGGTACCTGTTGCTAGTATTCTTAGGCCAACACATACCTTGGTTTCCACTGGGATGGGTTCCCCTCTGTTGGTTCTGTGTGTGAGGCATGGCCTGCACAGCTCGACAATTTGCTGCAGGAGGTCTCTGTCCACTCTATAGCGCTCTACTATCTCCAGCTCATGTAACCCATGGTAGGTGACCCTGGGCCTGGGCACTCTTCTCCGTCTCCTCACTGTGGGTTGTCTGGCACCATTTGCATTGTCACCACCCTCAGCAAGTAGCCTATGTCTCCTTATGACAGCTATGGCAGCCCCTAGCATTTCTGCTCTGAGTTCAGCTTTTTCAGTTTTCACTTCTAATAGCTTACTCCTGCCTTGCAGTTTCTCTTGAGAGAAACATCCTGCACTGCTGTTTGCAGAGTTTTAAGTGCTTGGCTGAGCTACTATTCTGCCTGTGTAATTGCATGCTTCTAATTGTTTTCACCTGCTAGCTCCAGCAGTATTCCCTGCTAGCTTCCTACTAATTCTGTTGCTTCCTTTTTCCTTTCTGTTTCCTCAGGGGGGAGCAACACGCATACCAGCAGAAACACGCTCACAGTGGCTTACACGAGCGCACACATGCTTACATGGTTTAGAATCATCTTATTCGGGTTACAACACGTGCACACCAGTGCAAACAGTCTTATAAGTCTGCCAACAGGCTCCCACATGCTCAGTCTGCCTTACACATGCGCACACTGCCCTACTCGTGCCTCATGGCATGCACACGTGCGTATGCACACCCAACAAGAAACTTTGGTGTAAGCAACAGTGTACACCTTCCATTTCTTGACTTTCCCATGCTTATCTTGTAGCACTCCTCTTTCCATGATATGTGACTGCCATCTGTCATTTAACACTGACCTCCAATGAACTGCATTTCTTTCTGCCATTTCCCCCCTGTGATGTCACATATCTCCTACTCTATTCCTCCCCCTTATGTATCTCTTACATTACTCAGAATGTGCTCATTTGCTATGTGACAGTGGAATTCAATATCCTAACACTCATTTACATCAGATTGCCTACTAATGCTTAGTTACATGTCTTAGACTCAGCTTCCCCCCTTAGCAACCACTAAACAGTGGCCATGTTGTTTTTGGTCTGCTGGTCCCTGCATTGTAAATCCATGTATTGCATAAAACCCACATTTGTGGGTTTATAACCTTCATTTTTATGTTTTATACAGCGCAGCCCGTTTGTGCGAAAAAAATAAATTATTTATTTCTTATATTTGCATCGGCGTACCCTGCCAATGGCCGCATATTTGGCCATTGGCATGCTGCCTGACACATATGCACCCTTTATTTGGAGCTGACATAGCTCCATTGTGTTTTTTGCAGAAACGTACTCAGTTGTCAACTGAGTACATTTCTGCAGCTAAAACGGCTCTAACACGGGCTGCTTTGGGCTTCCTGGATCACTAATCTACCTCATTTGCATGCCTTTCGGCTGCAAGTGAGGTGATTAGCATTTCCACACCCACTCCGTGTAAGAGACATTTTAGCTGGTCTCTTACATGGAATTTAGGGCTGTTCCTGGATCACGAGGGCTGCATGGAGTCTTACACTACTCTTAGACTCCGTGCAAGCCTTCATGAATCCTGCCCACAATCTCTGGACACAGCCCTCCAAACTAATTGCAGTACTTTTCATAACATTTGATTAACAGCTTAATGTCTAGGATTTAGTATGAAGGGCTAAAGTTATGAGCTACTTTATTCCCCGGATTCTGCAAGCCTTGCACGGTGTGCAGGATTAGTGCAGGAGCTCCAGCAGGCAGCATGTCTGCCATACGATCCAGGAATAACCTGTACAAGCACTCCTGCACTAGTCCTGCATGGACTCAGACCCTGTATGCAAATTATTCCATTTGCAGGAGAAATCCATGCAAATGAGGTAAACTTGTGATGCAGGAAGCTGGAAACCGGCCGTGCAGGACTAGTGTAATCTGCAGAAATGTACTCTGCCAATAATGGAGTACATTTCTGCAAATTCCAAAACAGCACCATGACCGCTCCAAATAAAGGGTGGAGATCATGTAGAAAGCATGCCAATGGCCAAGTATAAGGCCATTGGCATGGAAAGCACTTGAAAAAAAAATCAACTTCTATTTTTTTTTAGCCGATCTCTGCTGTTTAAGTGTAGGGCAGCGGTGCGCAAATGGGATCGGGGGGGTATAGGGGGGGATAAGAAAATAAACCTAAAATAAGCATTCTAACTAAAATCACTATTTTGCCATTATACCCAATGGCAGACAGAAGACAACATGGCCAGTGAATAGCGGTTGCTAAGGGGGAAGGCTCAGTGTGGGACATGTAACTATGCATTAGCAGCCAATCTTAAGCAAATGAGGAGAATGACAGTGAATCCCAGATTTCCCCTGCATGCTAGTCAGCTCCCAATAGTGTAAGAGCAGGAACAGCTTGGTGCAAGCCTAGGAGTTAGCTGACATCATAGGGAGGTGTGTCAGGCATACTGTAAGCGGATTGGAGCCCTGTGGCTCAGATTTGCTCCTAGCTTAGCACAGCTAGGCAAGGGGGTGTGTCTGAGGCTGCCTAGCACTCTTTACATTGCCTAAGCGGGTGCACATACCGCTCACTGTGTTTTAAAGGAAAAAAAATTAAACCAGGAAATAGCAGTTCTGTGCACATTTGAGCTCTGTGTTTACGTGGCGTACCCCCAGGGTTAAACAGGAAGGCAATGGGAATGGTAAACAGCAGTAGGAAGGTAATCTAGGAAAACTAGCATAGCTGGCAGGTGAAATGTATCAGAATTAGCAATTACACAGGCAGCAGACCAGCCCAGCCCAGAACAATACTATAAACTATGCAAACACCTTCCCCTCTGGTTTTTCCCATACTCTACACAATCGGTGTATACAAGCGGGGAACTTTTAACAAACAAAACAACAAAATGATAGGGGCTACAGCAGGCATCATACAACAACATATGGATGAGGCTGAGGGTGGTGAGGATGTGAATGCTGTCAACCAACCCACAGTAAGGAGATGGAGAAGAGTGTACAGACCCAGGGTAACCTATCATGGGCTACATAAGCTGGAGATAGTGGAGCACTATAGGGTGGATATGGACCTCCTACAGCAAATTGTTGAGCTGTGCCAGCCACGCCTGACACACTGAACTAACAGAGGAGAACCCATCCCAGTGGATACCAAGATATGTGTAGGCATAGGAATACTAGCCACAGGTACCTTCCAAAGCTCAACTGGAGATATCATGGGGATCTCACAGGCATCAGCATCCAGAGTATTCCACCAGTTCCTGGATGCCATGTCACACAAGCTTGTAAGCACGTATATTTCCTCAGCACCCGTGAGGTGTTGGCCAGCAATATGAGCCTCTTCTATGAAATAGCAGAACACCCTGAGGTAGTGGGTGCTATAGACTGCACACACATACTCATCAAAGCACCACCAGGTGATCAGGGTAGGGTCTACATCAACAGCAAGGGCTTCCCCTCCAACTACCAGGTTGTGTGCAATGCCCAGGGCATTATAATGAATGTGTGTGCTGGCTGCCCTGGAAGCTATCACAATTCCCACATCTGACATCTGATGCAGCTGTACCAGAGATTTGCCAGTGGGGTCATCCCTTATGGTCACCTAGTGGGGGATGCTGGTTATGCACTGAAGCTTTGGCTGATGACACCCATCAGAAATGCACACACACCCGAACAAGAACTCCATAAGGAGGCACACACACAGACCAGACTTATAATAGAGCATGTGTTTGGGATGCTCAAGTCATGGTTCCAGTGCCTGGACACAAACGGTGGAGCCTTGCAGTACTCACCAGTTACATGTACTCAAATTGTTATGGTATGTGCCATGCTACACAATATGATCCTGTGGAAACAGCTGCATCAGGAACAGCACGGGGCAGGGCCATACAGCCCCCCACCAATGCTAAGGCCTGCACAAGCACAGAGTGACTTGGAGGAGGAACAACCTGAGCCTCCCCCAGTAGGCAGATGGAGGCATGCCCAGTATGCCCTGGCCTTGGCAAAGAGGCAAGGCACAGCACATACACTGACACAGTATGGACCCAGGGAATGACACCTCTCTCTGGCTCACACATACAGTAAAAGGAATACCAAACATGACACTGCCTGTGCTCAACCATGTATAGGGAGTGTACTATGTGCATCAAACATAGGCAGCCCTCCAGCACCATCCTCATACTAGCACACCCACAAAGTAAGTCAATCAACCTACCAATTGCCGAATGGAGTAGAATGTGTCATTATCTGTATCTATGGTATGGATGTGAGCATGCAAGGGATTTGGTTGGCTGAATGATATGCCAGCAGATAGTAGACACCCATAGTGGCACCATGAGATCTGTAACAAATACTGGAGTCACCAGAGTAGCCAGTACAACACAGGGCAACAAAACCCACTACAGGAAATATGCTGGGTGACATGTGTGTCCATATGACTCATACATGCCAATCAGGGAGGTTCATATACATAACAAAAGCATCAGCCAGTTGGACAGGTGTAGACAAACACAAACAAAGGCTATGCTATGACCTCTGAATGATGCCTATGGGTAACCTCAACCCCAAGGCCTACACAGACAGACTACAGCAGATCAGGCAGTGGAATGTTAGTTCTGAAGGGTAGGACGTTGGACACTAATATGTAGGTCAAGCAAAGCTAAGATCTGTAGTACTCTGATATGCCATAAGCTAGCATGACAGGTTAGAATACAGAATGAAATGGAGTACCTGACATACAAGTACAGTCATAGCAAATGTGTACAAGTGCCAGGTGTGCCCCCCCCATCCTATGTAAACATGTAGAAACAGTTAGATGTGCCCCCAAATCATGTGTAAAAATGTAGAAACAGTCAGGTGTGTTCTCTCCAATCCTGTGTAGAAATATAGTAACAGTCAAGTGTGCCCCCCCAATCCTGTGTAGAAATCTAGTAACAGTCAGGTGCCCCCCAATCCTGTGTAGAAATATAAAAACAGTCAGGTGTGTCCCACCACAATCCTATGTAGAAATGTAAGTAACAGTCAGGTGTGCCCCCCCACTCCTATGTAGAGATGTAGAAACAGTCAGGGGTACCCCTTCCCCCAATCCAGCATAGAAATGTAGTAACAGTCAGGTGTACCCCCTTCCAATCCTGTGTAGAAATGCAGAAACAGTCAGGTGTTTCCCCTTCCCCCAATCCAGCATAGAAATGTAGTAACAGTCAGGTGTTCCCCCCCCCCAATCCTGTGTAGAAATGTAGTAACATGTATGAGTAGGTATAATACCAGTGGAGCACAGATGCCCAGAGGTGGCTAAGGTAGCAGGATAGTTTGTAGCATTTGCATAATATGCAGGTATGTGTGTGTTAGGTTGTTGTGTGTTTCATATTGTGTGAGGGTGGTCAGTATGTATGCATGTTGAGGTAAGACCTGGTGGCCATTGCCCACTATTGCTGATGACAGGGACAAGCCCTCACAACTGCAGTGCCAAAGACAATTCCCACCAGTATACCACACGCTAGCAGTAAGCCATTGTAAATGTATGGTGGTAATATGTGTCACTATCTGAAAGACTGACATGGCAAGGCTGTTGGGATAGATATACAAGGAGTACACAAGGAAAAGTACCCCAGACATACAGTATATATTTTGTCACTGTGAAATGGAGACACCCTTTGAATTGTACATACAGGGATGCATCACATTAACTGGTCCTGTAGTAGAGGATACAGGTGATGTCTGCCCAAACCATTGCAGATCACAAAGGAGGTAGGACTGATGTATTGGGAAACAGCTGATGTTCCTGCACATGCCAGCATAACTGGAATGCCCCATGCATATCTGTGTGTCAGATGCAAGTAGTGTCCATAGCACACATGCACCCAGCTCATGCAAACACCACCGACAGGTACCTCTCTGGTCATATCCCTGGTGTTGGGAATGGGTACAATATAAGCCCACCTGTATATGGCAATAGCGGAAGAATGCAGCATGCAGTGCAGGTACCCCATGCAATTGTGTCCCTAGCTATAGGTAGTACTCTGCCATCATCCACGCCACCTGATCAAGATTGATAGAAGGTATTGGCATGAACACCTATCACACCTACCCTGTCACCCCAGGGGAATATACTGTATGGTGGTCTGAGACTGTAGGACTGACAGAATGCAACAGCCTGCCACATCTGACCCGCAGCAATACCTAATGGCCCCACAGGCCTCTGCCAATGGCCTGTGTCTCACATGTACTGTCAATGCATGTTATGTCATGGACACCCAAATAACAACATAACACACTCCACATAAGCCATATGCAAGTCCATGTGGGCAAACCACAGTAACATGTCCACCATGTCCCACTGCATGAACTGTGGGCCAACACTAACGCACACACCTGTGATGGGGTGATATCCTTAGGTAAAGTATCAGAGAATGTATGCATAATGTATGGAAGAGGTTAGAATAATGGGGGGGGGGGGTATGGGCAGCATGGAATGTGCAGGGTCTGACACCAAGTTGTGTACACACACTATCCCTGGCTGCAAACACATAAATGGGTGGCTACACACCTGCCCGTACACCACAATAGGGGTAATTTCCTGACCGATGGCCCCTGCCTCTGGGTATCCTGTGCGAATTTGTACAGCTGTGAGGCATTGCCACAGCAAGATAAGGCCATACTGTCATGTCAATGGGTGTACAAGTATGGGATCCTCTGCCAGCACTGTACCAAGGTGCTGAACTTAATACACAGACCCAGCAGCAAGTGTCTGCAGCTCCCCCTCCAGAATGGCATAACTTACCATGAACACATAGGTGTCTGCCCACAATACTAGACACAGCTGCAGTCAGCCTTGTCCCCCAAGACATCACTGAGAGCAAGAATGTCTACCTGACAGTATGTGAGGGCAGAAAACATCACAGTGTATAACAGTACACATGTCTGAATATCTCTGCTACCAGCAGTACCATGCAGCTTAAGCAGCACAGACACAATCACCTACAGAACACAATATCCCCTGCACAGTTTGTCCCCATATTGCCAAATGATCAACAGATACCCTGCAGAAACAGTTTGCTACCTGTAGGTGTACAACACAAGGGTCTGCACTGGAGTACAAACTACCTGGAATCGATCCACACATTCAAGACAGAAGGGCATACTGGGCATGCTCACACACTTAAACAAATGAAGCCTGTGTCTGCAAATAACAGTGGACCATACATATTTGGCATTTCCAGATGTTAATTGCATACACTCCTCAGTATGCACCAGTCATGCCTTGCAAACACAGTGGATAGGAATACAGACATATATCCAAGGACAACACACTATAATAAGCCAACAGTAGACATACATAGATGTGTGGAAGAGAGTGACTGTGACAAGCAGCCATCCATTATGAGGCCTGTCCCACCCAGCACACTGCCAAATGGCTACAACCACATGAGGTGTAAATGTCACTCACTGTAGACATTAGCCACAGGTATACACCAGCATTACAGACTATGTGGTGCAAGTGCTAGCTGTGCAACATGACTGTACAAGGAAGTAGTCATCTAGCAGCTGTATACACGTACCTGTAGAATATAACCCTGCGTGTGCCAACATGTGGTGTGTCAACCTCTAGATGAATGGGTTATGGACCATGCACACACACTACCCTCCCCATAATCCTACTATGACAAGCCTGCTGAGGTCATCCACTTTGAAATATACCTTTGGGAAAGATTGAGCCCAGTAATCTTCATGGTGCATCCTATAACTGCATACTGCTGTAGTGTAGTAAACCAGTTAGGTAGTTGTTCTAATCCCAGACATGGCAATTGTGTGTGTCTCTGTCTGTGTAGAGTGCAATCCTTTTTAGGCTAGTCATATGCACTACAATTCAAATGCCCTACTTTGGCAATGCTGCTGATGTCATTCACTGTGAAATACACCTTTTGGAAAACTGTAGACCTGTAATCTCTGTAACACATCCAGTAACTGCATAGTGCTGTGGTAAACTAGTTAGGTAGGAGTTCTAATCCCAGACATGGCGAGTGTGTGTGTGTGTGTTTGTGGGTGGCTCTGTCTGTGTAGAGAGCAATGGTTTTTAGGCTAGTCACACACACTACAATTCAAATGCCCTACTTTGGCAAGGCTACTGATGTCATTCACTGTGAAATACACCTTTGGGAAAGGTGCAGCCTACTCACCTCTGTGGCACATCCCATAACTGCATACTGCTGTAGTGTGACAAATTAGCTGGGTAGGATTTCTAATCCCAGACATAACAACTGTGTGTTGAAAGCAATGATTTTATTCTAGTCACAATCACTACAATTCAAATGCCCTGCATTGGCAATCATGTTGATGTAATTCACTGTGAAATACACCTTGGGGGAAAGAGTACTCCAGTAATCCCTGTGGCATGTCCTATAACCACTTAATGCTGTAGTGTGGTATAGAACTCTGGTAGGGCTCTATTCCCACAAATGGCAGTTGTGGATGTTTTTGTGTGTGTTTCTACGGCTGTCTAGGGAGCAATGCATTTTACGCTAGTCACAGACACTACAATTCATATGCCCTACTTTGGCAATCCTGCTGATGTCATTCACTGTGAAATAAATGTTTAGGGAAACAGTACTCCAGTAATCTCCATGGTGCATCCTATAACAGCTTCATGCTGCAGTGTGATATAGAGCCGTGGTAGGGGTTCTATTCCCACACATGGCAGTTGTGGATGTTTTTTTGTGTGTTTCAATGTCTGTGTAGGGAGCAATGCATTCTAGGCTAGTCACACTCACTATAACTCAAATGTTGTACTTTGGCAATCCTGTTGATGTCATTCACTGTGAAATACACCTTTGGGGAACATGTACACTAGTAATCCCTGTAGTGTGTCCTATAAAAGCATCATGCTGCAGTGTGATATAGAACTCTGGTAGGGGTTCTATTCCCACACATGGCAGTTGTGGATGTTTCTATGTCTGTGTAGGGAACAATGCATGCTAGGCTAGTCACACTCACTACAATTCAAATGCCCTACTTTGGCAATCCTGCTGATTTCATTCACTGTGAAATACACCTTTGGGGAAAGTGCGCACCAGTAATCACCATGGCGTGTCCTATAAATGCTTCATGCTGCAGTGTGATATAGAACCCTGGTAGGGGTTCTATTTCCAGGGTTTTTGTGTGTGTTTCTATGTATGTGTAGGGTGCAATGCATTCTAGGCTAGTCACACTCACTACAATTCAAATGCCCTAATTTGGCAATCCTGCTGATGTCATTCACCGTGAAATACATGTTTGGGGAAGGAATGCTCCAGTAATCCCTGTGATGCATCCTATAACAGCTTCATGCTGTAGTGTGATCTAGAATTTTGGTATGGGGTTCTATTCTTGCACGTGGCAGTTGTGTGCATGTCTGTGTAAGGAACAATGCATTTTAGGCTAGTCACACACTACAATTCAAACACCCTACTTTGGTAATCCTGCTGATGTCATTCATACACCTTTGGGGAAAGAGTATTCCAGTGATCTCCATGGTGCATCCTATAACTGCATAGTGCTGTAGTGTAATAAACTAATTAGATAGGAGTTCTAATCCCAGACATGACGTGTGTGTGTGGGTCTGTGTTTGTCATCCATATCTGGTGTGAGTGTGTAACAACTAGACTCAATGTGGAGTGGGTTTTGCAAATTTCTTATATGGTGGCCCTAGTATATATCACATTGTCCACCGTACAGGGATAACAGATGTGAAATAGCCAAGAGGCTGGGGTGCAAATCGATACTCCTATATGTGATATCAAAGCCAGGTGAACAAAGTTAGCAACCCTTGTATTACCCAGAGAACAGTCTCAACCCATGTCTCACACACACACACACACACACACACACACACACACACACACACACACACACACACACACACACACACGCGCACACACCCACACACACACACACACACACACACACGCACTTGCTTAGGCAACAGCCACTATGTTGGTAGTACCCTGCATATTGCCCACTGATAGTAACCATGGTATGATTGCAATGGGCTACAGAGGGCATTAGGCACACACATGCTGACAGTGTACCTTCTTTATGTTCCCCACTGGACACCTGCAACACTTGTGGTGCCATCAAATGTGACCCACAAAGAACATACCATGCCTGAAAAACATGCCCTGTATGGACAGAGGCCACTGACACCAGGGAATACCAGTATCATGCTATTAATGTAGGTGCAGGGTCAACCTGCTGTCCATTAACAGTTCCTGCCACATGAGGGCAGGACTGGCACATCTGATGGTAACAATCTGTGTACAAAACATGGGCCAGACACCCAAAGTACAGTTCCACATGTCACTGTACATGCATGTGGGAGGTGTGCACATCCCAGACACTGTCCATGTCATGGACTAAGGAACGCATACATGGCAAGCAAAGCACAGCATTGGCCAGATGCAATAGTTACCCAGGTGACTGGATGATGAATACAATATCAATTGGTGTGGGCAAATTCAGACACTACACCCTTGAGCCACACTGCAGATTATTGTCATGTGGCCTGATGCCAAGGTATACCCATCACCTAGCCTTGTATAGCCACCTGGCACAGTCGACCACTACACACCCGTGAAGCAATGCACCCATGCAATTCAGTACTGGCACCCTGTGTCTGTGTGTGTGTTGTATGATGCCTATGACCACATTCACACTCACTACAACCCCCATTGGCATACTGAAGCATGCTGTGTGATGTCAGACACCTCCACATACTCTTTGCCCATATAACCTCTGTATGACCCCTGTGGTGCATGTGATTCTTGCACAGTACTGTGTTGTGGCAATCTCACTAGTGATTAGCTGAGTTCCTGTCCCTGCCAAGTGTGTCAATGTGTGTGCATCCCTGTGAGAGTGTGGCTGTCTTGACGCTGACACCTGTCCATGCGGACAACCATGTGTACTACACCTACCGTATAGCTACTATATCACTGTTGCAGATGGCACTCACCATTACATATAAGTTTGGAGGGCGTCTTGACATGTAACCTATGTGGCACATCTAATAACTGCATAGACATGTGATAACACTATATAGTCTTCAGGGGGTTGATACCCTGTACTGGTAGGTGTGTGACACAAACATGCTTAAGTTTTACTCTCCCACCCCCTCCCTGACTTATCTTTGCCTCTGTCTGCCTCTCTCACTCCCTCTACTGGATGTAGAGACTTACACCTGCTTTGTTTAGGCAGTAACACGTGCTTTTTAAGTGATGCTCATGATCAGCTGATGGCCTCTGAATGAATTGTAGCCCTCCTCTAGCTAATTTCATGTGGAACAGCTGTGGTAACATTCCCATAGCCAATTGCATGGAAACACACTCCAATATCTAGGAATATCATGTTGGTGCTGGGTCTTTTCATTCACTGTGAGCAGGAACGTGATCTGTTGTTTGGCAAACAGCATTACAGATGATTTGGGGAGTTACTTTTAACAACATACAGTGTGGAAACAGGCCAACACACAGGAGGGGGATGTGCCTGACCTGACTACAGACTGTAAGTGCTGCTATACTGCATTTGGAGTAATGATGGTTTAACAGGGTGTGTGTGGATATGGCTGTCCTACATGTTTTAATACCTGTCATGTCAGTGCTATGTTTACGAGGATACCCCCATCTGTAGGGTCATCTGCAGACTGGGCAGTGTGTGGTGCCTTTTGTTTCATGTGTTACCCACAGAGCACCTATCTGGGAACTGCAGAAGGTAGTGTGAGGATTGCAGTCTGTAGATGGTGACAGCCATGAGAGTTAGTGACTTCATATTCCTCATAGGACATATGTTGCAACAAACCCTGTTACAACAGTAAATGTATGAGGTTATCACAGCAACATGTCAATATTGGCCCTGTGTTTGTGCCTCCAGCCACAACTCTGTTAACCTTTGTATATATGTCATGCACTAAGAGGTGCATATGTACTGTAGACCATATTTAGTGACATCATATCTGATAACAAGCCAGTGAGATATCAGACTGCTACACATGTTATGTATAGAAGGGGTTATATTTGATGACATAACCTGGACATTCTGTGGTTGTGTGTACAGTACTGAGGTCTGTGTACTTATGGTGATTGTCGACAGTGTGTGTATTGGCCTGTGTACAGACTGTGGCAAATGTCATTGTTCTTGGTCCTGGTCTATCTGATGTTACGTGCTGCTCCACTGTATGTTACCCTACTGGCTTACATGTTTGTAGGGCCAAACACACACATATCCCATACCACAGACAGGCATTGGACCACACTCTGTAGTGGGCCAGTATATGTAGGGTTAGTGTGTGAGTGGCACATATGAGGATGGTGTTGAACAGATAGTCCATATACTGTAATATTACACTAACTTACCATATGTGGCTGTGGCTGTGTTCAAATTGGTTGTGGTTATGTACTTTCACACAGATGTCTGTTACTCTGTGCAGTGACATGCCTGTAGAGTCTGCTATATATGCAGCTACATGTGTATTCCCCCATAGGAAATGTAGGCCAGTGGTGAGCCAGTATGCCTGTAGCCTGCACAGTGCTTCGTTACATGCCTATCAGCTTAGAGTACTTTCCCAGTGAGATGTCATGTCCAGATACTTGCCAGATGTACTGCTGCCAGGCAACCATAACAGTCATGTATGTCAGACAAAGCAGTGGGATGCTGTACAGATGCATGTCATTAACAAGTGGGTAGTATGTGGCCATGGCATCTCTGTACCAATGGTTATTATGTTTCAGGACAGACAGGGTTGTGTAAATGCATAATCTATGAGGGCAAATGTATACCAGTAGGTACATGTTATGCCCATCTACATGGCTGTTAACATCCACATTGTCAGGCTTGGTCCACAAGTCTTGTACTAAGGGGTTCTGTGTATACCTCTGGACTGTCCAGACTGTGTCAGACTGCCCACATATACTGCTCAATATCTCTGCTGTAGTCCACAGGAGCATTACTGTACTAGCAGTGGTACTGTACTATGATGTCCTTAGAATGTCTGTCAGTAGCCAATGGTGCACATGTTAAAATCAGATGTAATCTCCCACACACACCACATCTGTGAAGACAATCCCTATTACAGTAGCAATAGTCTACAAATATACCTGCAATACTTACCTGACATCCCCTTTCACTATGAAGTTGGGAGTATAGGGGCTGAGGTAGGGCTCCACTCCATGTTCAGGACATATTGTGAGCATTTATGCATATATAAGTATCCAGATATCTATATAGATATATACACATATACATATCGACATACATAGATGGATATGTGTATGTGCATAGATATACATATAAACACTCAGATATATTCATATACAGAGCAATATATGTCTACACATATACAGATAGAGATACATATGCACATATACGTATGGATATCTACATATATATTGACAGTAGTAAGTATATCAGAATAGATATGAATGCACATATAGTTATAGATATCTACATATATACTAAGATAACTAGGCATATCTGTACACATAGGATGTGCATATGAAGAGATGTACACATGGCCATATATATGTTGCACTTTACAGATGTGTATACAGACATATGTATGAGTATACATGTGTATGTACATGTAGACATATATCTACCTATTATATATATATAAGCATATTCCTGGCATGTGTAAACCTCACGGTTTTGCATACCCTCCCAGATGTATTTCACCATATGTATCTGCTATGTGTACATTATGATAAAATAACATATGTGATGCAACAATCATATTAATAACAAGGACTACACAATTTAGGAACTAAAGGCAATTGTTCAATACTACTCAATATGTGTATTGACAACTATATTGGTAAAACAACAGCTGTCCTCACAGTGGTCTTGGCGAAATGGTTAAGTGTTGTGACTTTAGTATACAGGGTCCTGTGTTCAATCCCTGCAAGGGCTGTTCATTTTGTTGCTGGGCTGAACAAGGGCTATCAGATACAGAGTGGTTAAGGCAGTTTTGAGCAGCTTTAAGTGGGTTTACACGGGTTTGCGTGAAGCTAAGCGGTGCTGAGCTATGGGTAAATGTACAGTGTAGGCATCATTTACCAGTGGGAAAATCATCTCAGCTGGTTTATTGCAGCAATGTTGATACTTGCTAAGCATAGCTTAGCCCTGGTAACCAGGTCACACCACCCAATCTGATAACATAGCAGGGTAATGACATCTGTAATTAGTGTATGTAATGCCATGTACAATGCATGCGCTTATGTGCTGTCATTACAGTAGCAAGGGGTGTGAGTGTTATGTGTGGGACACAGACATATACGAGGCCTGTACAGCACTGTTATCCATGTGAATGTGTTACATACAGCTGTAGTATCCCAGGGTATGTGGTGTCACTCTGGAATGTGGTGTATCATGGCAGTACTACTGTTGGCAGTGCTTACTCAGGCAAGAGCAAAGTGCTAAATGTAGTACTGACAACCGACACACCTGCAGGCATAGCTGGACACTGAGGCCTCCCTGTTGTATCCCTGGTGTGTGAGCTGTGTCACAGTATATACCCCATACTGGGTGATGATCCTTCATGTGGAATGTAACTGTAGACTACCATCTGTACAGCACGTTTGTGAGGGCTTCTGACATGTAGTTATGGCATACATATTGTTGTCAGATGTTTATCTGTCAACACACTCATCCTACTGCATAGCTACTTGCCAAGCTGATGACTGCCAGTCCCTGCATAAATGTGCAGATGGCAATTATCCAGCTGGGATATGTACAGACAACCTAAGCTTGATTGACACTGACATGTCTGCCCAGCTGTGTAAGAACTGGCACATATAAGAGATGTCACCCTGTATGCACCATATGCCATGGGTACCTCTACTACACTACCACAGTCAACAGAGCATGCTTGGGTACAGGTCTCCATCGCAGATACTAACCATGTGTTGTAATGCATGTTGCATACATGTCAACTTGATCACCTTAGTGTCCATGTGCAGGAGGCACTTGGAGGATTGGCTGATGCATGTCATTCTCACCCTGAGGGTCACCACAGTAGTGTATGTTGATTGATTGCCCGCTGCCACCTGGTAGGTGGCAGGATACCACTGCACACACAACCCATACACAACCCATCTCCCCTTGGACAATAGCTAGGCACACAGCTATGGCCATCTGCAGTGGTGCACCCCTGTACTGACAAATGTGTACATGTGCATGGCTGAGTATAGCAGTGTCTGTGCGTTAGCACACCTGTACTTGAGTATTCCATGAGGGCCTTCACATGCAATGCAACACCTATTGCCATAGTAAGTTGTGTCTGCTGCTGTATGGGACATTACATATACCCTGTTAAGCTCCTCCCCATACTGGCTACATGAGCCTTGCAGTACCAGCACAACAGTGTTTTACAAATGGGTTGATAGGCATGGGATACCCATTGTGTTCTGGCATGTGTGTGTAGTTGTGCATGTCCATATATCTGTAGGGTACAGCAGCCTGAGGCAACATACTCCTATTACAATACCCACTGCCACACAGTAGTACAGATAGTGTTGTTGCTGCCCATAAGTGAGGCATGACAATGCAACACCCTACTACATGTGTGGCATGTGCATTAGATGCATATCCCTGTAGTACCACTGTTGGAGTATACTATGGGTTGCATCGCAGTTGCAGCCAATGTGTGGTGATGGGTATGGCAGAGTGTCATCATGGGTTTCAGGGAGTACAATATCCACTGGGGGATGTGGGTGCTGTGTATACTGTCATTAAACCAAGGTATACCCAGTATATGTCACATGTACCACGTTATGGTTACCACTGTCACCATCAACAATATAGGTACATGGGGACAAATTGCTCTCCACTGGAAGTATACCCCTCACTAGTAAGATCTGACCACAAACTAATCGCCCTGGATATACATATCCCACCTCCACCCCCAACACAAAAGACTACAGTGAAAAACTTCTCAAAAGCCGACTTTACACTTCTTATAACTGAGATGGTATCCTTTAAGCCCACTGGGCCAGTGGAAATCACATCCCACAATGCAGAATCCTTCACAAATGCTTTCTACGGACATCTCCAAGAATGCATGGATCATGCAATCCCAAATAAAACCAAGACCCTCTCCACCAAGGGCAGGCATCCTGTCTGGTGGACCCCAGCCATAAACAAATTGTATAACAAAAGAAGGAAGCTACTGCATGACAGAGCAAAATCCCATAAAGAAAAGGCATCTCTGATCAGCACTAGTAGAAATCTACATTCTCTCATAAAAACATCCAAGGCCAACTTTGAGAGAAAAATCACCATGGACACTAAAGATAACCACAAGGCCTTCTTCTGCTATGTTAGAAACCTGGGTGGAAACCCTCAGATATGTTCAGAGTTAGTTCACAATGACAAAAAATACACTGAACCCACAGATATTGCCAACATTCTGGCAGACAGGTTCAGTGCAAATTTCTCCCCTTCCTCACCCCCAAAAGAAGAAATACTTATCCCAGCTGAATGTAACCTCCCTGTCATCTCAGATGTCCAGGTGAGAACCGCCCTCAGCAAAGCTAAAAACACAGCATCAATGGGACCTGATGGTATCCCGGGTTGCGTGCTACGTGAACTCCAAGAGGAGCTAAACCTGCACATAAAAATGCTATTTAACCTTAGCCTTACTACAGGATATGTACCTAAACACTGGCGTACAGCAACAGTAGTCCCACTCCACAAAGGAGGCACCTCTACAGACCCTGGTAACTACCGCCCCATAAGCTTAACCAGCCTGGTCTGCAAAGCTATGGAAAGAATCATTATGGAACTCATAAACAGAGACACTGGGGACTTACAGACACTTGATTCCACCCAGTTCGGCTTCGTAAAGGGCAGATCCTGCCTTTTGAACCTGGTTGACTTTTTCAAAACAGTCACTAGAGCCATTGATGAGGGCAAAGCAGTCCATACAGCCTACCTGGACTTGGCTAAAGCTTTCAACACAATACCCCACTCTGGCATCATAGACAAGCTCAACAGCTTAAATGTAAATCCATATGTCACAAGATGGGTTGCAAACTGGCTAAAGGATAGAACCCATAAAGTCAAAATCGCTGGAGCCATGTCAGACTCAAAGCCAGTCACAAGTGATGTCCCACAGGGCTCTGTCCTGGGACCCCTCTTGTTCGGCATTTATTTCTCAGATGTGAAAGCAAACACGGGAGGGTTGTGGCTGACAAAGTTCGCAGATGACTGCAAACTAGGCACCATAGTCGATACACCAGCTGACACATACATCCTACAGAAAGGCCTCACTGAAACGGACAGCTGGTGCTGGAGTCATGGCCTTAAACTAAATGCCAAAAAATGTATAGTCACCCCCTTTGGGAAAAACAAAGTACCCACAAATTATCACATAGACAGTAACCCACTGAGTATGGAAAAAGTAATCAGAGACCTGGGGACCCAAGTCGATAGTGACCTCTCATTTGACACCCACATTGCCAAAGTGGTTAGAAAGACTTTCTACCTTGCCCACCTTATCATGAAGGGATTCACATCCAGATCAAAGGAGGTCATTGTACCCCTATACTCCTCCCTTATCAGGCCCATGATTGAGTACAATGCCCCATTTGGTATGTACCTCACCCGGCACTTGCAACAGCTAGAGAGACCCCAAAAGTACCTCACCAAGAGGATCAAGGGTCTCCAACATATGTCATATGCTGCCAGACTAAAGAAATTCCAGCTCTATTCAGTAGCATACCGCCTATGCAGAGGTGATCTGTGCCTGATTTACAAGGCCATGTCCAATCAGGAATTGATGGACATGCTCCACCTCAAAAAATCCAAATCCATCAGAACCACCAGAGCTAAAGATTTAAACCTCAGCACAAATATGAATAGGACATGCTGGAGGGACAGATTCATAACTCAGAGGCTTCCCATACTCTGGAACAGAATCCCAGTTCATGTTAGGCAGAGCCCCTCACTGACTCTCTTCAAGAGAAATCTTGACGAGTGGATGGGAGATCGTAAGTTTACCCCAGGGGTCATCTCTGTGTCACTACTAGACAGAGGCACAGTAATCTAATTCTATTATGTAAGGGGATCTTCACTGTGTCACTACTAGACAGAGGCACAGTATTCTAAATCTATTCTGTACACTTTTGCACCATTACATGGGGTGGCAAAAACCACATCACTATGGCTAGGCTTATAAATGCCCCAGGGCAGATAACCTAGTACTAAACTGTGAAACTATAAACTATGAAACTATGAAACTATGATACCACAATCCAAGCCAGTTATGCATGCGCTGTGTGCAGCCTACCTGTAACACATTGGGCACACTGTCAAGTTAGTTAGCAGTGAAAGGCCCTGGTATCTTGGATGTGTATCTGGCTGTTATGTGTCTGTTAATGTGTATATGAAGGTATGTCACACTACATATTGTCCATATACACCCATTAAATCCCCCATTAGCATACTGTATATGTCTGGGGATGTTCTGCATGTAACATGTAACCTGGGACACACCTCACCCTAAATGCTGTGTGATGTGTGCAATGTAAGCCACACACTTCAGTATCACTACCTAGCTAGGTATGGGGTCTAGTCCCAGTGTTGCCAAGTAACAGTGTGCATGTATGTGAATGGGTCTACATCAGGTTGAAGGGTATACATGTCTCAGTGGCTCACCTGTCCATGTGGCACATGCAATAATCGTTTTAGTAACCTGTGACATGTGCTCAACTGTACCCCAGATATGACATAGCCATGGGGCCATCACAGTGCCATACCCCATTGTGGAATATGACTGCAGCCCATCCTCATGCTGACACATGTACACCTACAACACAAATGGATAACATTATAGGGATCACAATCCACCAGTGTTACTAACAGCTATAATGCATCATTGCTGGACGACTACACTACCTGACATATATGCATTACACTTCACTCCTTGCAACATGCTAAACTGCAGTACTGTGGTACACTGTAGTACAGTCACCGTGTGCATCAGAACCATATTAGCCTGTCCCTGCATTGATGGTATGGATGACAGGGATGTGGCACAGGTATCATCATATGCACAGGGCATCCTTGTGCTGACACGTACACCTACAACACAAATGGATGACATTATAGAGATCACAACCAACCAGTGTTACTAACAGATATAATGCATCATTGCTGGATGGCTACACTACCTGCCATATATGCATTACACTTTGCTCCCTACAACATGTTACACTGCAGTACTGAGGTACACTACAGTACAGTCACTGTGTGCATCAGAACCATATTAGCTTGTCCCTGCATTGATGGTATGGATGACAGGGATGTGGCACAGGTATTGTATGCGCAGGGTGTGATGTTGGTTTCTCAGAGGCTGAGGGTGGGCCATACATTTGGCACCATGTGTGTGGGTGAGGGGTGTACTGTGGTGAGCTGGGTGTGCTGCTGCAGTGTGTGTAGGTATGGGGTTGCCCTAGGTGTGTTTGTATAGTGCCGGGGTATGCATGCACACAGTTCTGCCATGTGGCTGCCCTACACAGGTGTTTATGGACAGCTGCAGGTCATTCCTGGCAGGGTGTGCAGTTCACTGCATCTGGCCACAGACATGTGGACTGTGCCCGCCAGGGGTTCCATGGGCATTTCCAGGTACAGGCTTCGATGTGCTACTATTACCTGATGATGACAAATGTCTGCTGGTACCAAGTCCCTCCTGGGACTGGCCAGGACCATGTGCTCGTGGCCTGTTGTGGTGTGATGTGGACAGAACCCCCCCCCATATTGCTGGGACTAGTACTGCCACTACGAGAGCCCCTTGGTGTCTGAGCACATCCACATTGACTGCCAGCTGTTGGCATTGCTGGCCTACATCCAAGCGGCCATCGCTGCACTCCCACCACACGTTCAAGCACGGACAGACCAGGGTTGATGAGGGCCATCATCTCACCAGACCATCTATCCTTGAACTCAGTTAATGCACAGATGGCATCAGCCATTTCACAGGCATTGTCACTTGCAGATGTGAGAGCAGCCTTCTGCAGCCTCAGGCCCTCTCTGGTGTAACATTCTATATGTGCCTGCACTTACATAACAGCCTGAAACATGCACCAGCTGGTACCAGCTATGTCGCCTCTGCCAGGGCCATGATGTCCAGTGGCCCCACCTCGAACACCCTGGGATACCTGCCTATGTGGTGCCCTGCTGAACATCTGGCTATGCCTGCTGTGACTGGACCCAGTAGGCATGGTTACCACGCTTTCCTATGCACTGCCACCAAACACCAGCTGTCCCTCTGCTATGGCCACTGGTGGTGAGGCATGTATAGGTACTGAAACTGTGTGCAGGGTTGGGGTGGCTAAAAGGGAGATGTCAAATGCTGGTGCAGTGTCAGCCCCTGACAACCCCACCTGTGCCTCAACAGTACTATCATCATCTTCGGTGTCTGTATGGACACCAACATCAGATTGCATGCAGGAGGGACCCTAATCCACCTTGCCACCTTTGGGGAAAAACAATAAATGCACATTAAAACCTGTACAGCATTGCCTAACAGTACACACACACACACACACACACACGCACACACACGCACACACACACACACACACACACACACACACACACACACACACACATACACACTCCTCTGTAATAACTACCTGTCCATGGCTTTACAGACAGTCCCACATATATGTCCATGTCTTATCCCATCCTGCATCACACTTGTTAACATACACACATTGATACCACTCATTAACATATCAGTCCTCTAAATACCTACACAAGTGGTCATAACACAAGACCTGTTACTACTTTACCTGCCTGACCTGTGCACAGTGGTTTTACATGGCCTCACTGCTGTCATTTGGTATGCACCCTCTGTATGTCCAGACATCATGAGCATGGCCTTTATATATGTGGGCTACTATGTTCTATCCATAATATCACGCACTGGTGTGTCATGTGTATTTAATGCTTAGTACATGCCAGATATGCTGCTCATTCAGCCTATCATGTGACAACTGTAATATTCGGATACACTTCCTGGTGTTGACTAGTACTTCCCCAATGCATCTGTAGTGCTGCATATGTGGGTTATAGGTGACCTCTCTGCTGAATGCAATATTAAGGGTGTACCTGGTGTCTACCTTCCCTCTCAATGCTTGTTCCATGCTACAGACCATATTATACTATCAGCTGTCCTGTGATTACACACATGACAAGTATTCCTGGTGTGTAATGTGGCAGTCCATGTACATGTACTGCATGATTCCCAGAGGGGGGTACTGCTGTATGAACACCGCACAATCACACATGTGTATACATGGCCAGCCACACAAACACACACACATGCACACAAGCATCCTACATGCATCAACCTCCCTCCACTTCACCACAGTGAACCTACAGACAAACTGATTACCCACCAGGATGCACACACACACACGTACAAGTGAGGTTGCACAATGAAAGTACACACAGTCATCCTATTACCCTTCTGTCAACATGCATAACATATGGTACCCGACAGCATGCAGTGCAGCTAGAGTCAAGACATGCTGGCAACAGCATACATGTGTGTAATGCATGTGTTGTGTGACTAGGTGAAGCCCCTTCCCTGGATACCACTGCACCCATGAACACAGTATTTCTGTGCACCTATTCTGCACCCTGCCATGTACTGTGCATCACTCCTCACAGGTGTATGGCCCATTGCAGAATGTGAATTACTGTGTCAATTATGTCAGCTTTAATACTCACAGCCCCTATGTTTTCCAGCAACACATACCTGGTATGATATGTGGACAGATGTCATTTGTGAATGCCTGATGTCTGTTGCACAGCTTTCAACATCAGTGGACCATGTATGACCAATCCAATACTGTTACACTGACAACTGTCAGAGCATACCATGGCTATGGGGGTGTATACACCTTTATTGATATGACGCACCCATCCTTGATCTGCCATGGGACCACGTCACCACATATCTTAGCAGTACATGAGCCCGATATGTGACATATGTCCTGTACTTTCACATGCATTGTCTACGGATTAGGTTAGGTGTGCAGATGCTGACTGCAATGCATATGGACATCTGTTTATGACTACTATGCAGCAACACAATATATCTATGACATGTCAGATATGCATGAGCTACCTGTACCGATGCAGATGTATATGCAATAGTGGTCTACTGATGTGCCCTGTGGCTTTACCTGCATGCTCCTCGGCTGGTGTGTGGGTGGCACCCACCTCCACAAAGGTGTCTGGTAGTTGGTGGCTGGCCAGATGGGCAGGTGCCGCAAGGCTGGTCAGGAGCTCCTCCACAAGTGTCGGGGGGATGGATGCTATGCCCCACCTGTGGTGAGGTGATCCCCCCAGACTGCAGCAGCACACTGACGGGCATTGCAAAGCAGGTCAGAACAATTATGCTGGACCTGCTCATAACTGCAGTTGTGCAGTCTGACATCATTGACCCTATGGACTAGGTCGTTCCACAGGGCAGTCCACTCCTGCTGCTCATGGGTGACCTGGCCAAACAGGACAGGGTAGTGTTGTATTAAATAGGTGAGCAGTATCTCATTTTCCGCAGCTGAATATGATGGTAGCCATGCATGTGACATCTTGGCTGAAAGACATAAAGATGGAAACAGGTCTGAGCAACTCATACAGCAAGGTTACCACAGTTCTTAATATGCATTTCTGTCACCCCCCCCCACCATATCTGTGACAACAAACTGTACACACAACTCATTAGGTATAGCTATAGCTTACCTACCAGTGGGACAGATATTGTATTGTACCACACTTTATGCTATGTGTTTCTAGCCATGTTCCCTGTGTGGACACTATCATTGCTGGCCTGTTACAGACTATTCACCTGCATGCCATTGTCAGGGCCACTATAGTTCCATATATGCCTGTGATATGGATGCTTTGTGATTGCTGCACATGTGACATTCTGTGTTATTGGGGATATCTATGCATGTTGTTGGACATGTTCCAGGATTGTGTAGAGTATTACTACCAACATATGTTCTAAAACAGTGACACAACAGCATGTATATGTACTATTGTCCAGCAGAACCAGCTCTCCAAACCCATCTGCCCATGTAACCCAGCCACATCACATGTGTGCATCCCACCCTGGGGCCTCCTCATGTACTGGTCCAGCAATACCGTCAGGTGGAACCAACTCAGGGGATGTTGACCCCCACTGGGGGCACACACAGTCATGTTCCTGTCCACTGAGGTCCAGGGTCTGTTCCATAATGCGCTCCACAGACACATGTTACATCACTCTGGGGCACCCAGTACACATTCACAGGGCCGACATGCTCCTCCTGTTCATCTTCCAGGCCAGGCACCTTCAGGACATGGACTGCTGTTGTGAGTAGCAGTGGGTGGGATGCTTGTTCCAATTGTGTCCATATTGGGGCCCATGGAGTGTCCACATCACAGACCACACACACCATCCAGGGTATTTACCCACAACATGTTTCACATACCACCCCTGTAGACTGTCCTCCATATCCACCAACCCTGACCATCTCCACAACTATGCCTGCCATACTTCTCCATATTCCCAGTCCATACTTCACAGACAAGGGCAATGTGGTCCCAACAAGGGGTTCACATGTGACATACCCATCCACGTTGCACACACTGCCAGCTGTAGATATCTGAGTGTATTGCTATGTGTGCTGTTTCCTTGCACATAGCATACAGCACTGTGGTAGTAATATAGCAGACATGCATTTACATGCATATATGTTTGTGTGTGTGTGTGTGTGTGTGTGTGTGTGTGTGTGTGTGTGTGTGTGTGTGTGTGTGTGTGTGTGTGTGTGTTTGTATATATGTAGACATGTGCATATAGGTATATATCTATATATGTGTAGATACATGTGATGTATATATGTGTTCATATATATGTCTACACGTGGGTATCTGTATATTTGTGGACATATATATATATATATATATATATATATATATATATATATATATATATATATTTCTATATTATATATGTGTACGTATGTGCACATATGAAAACCTATATGTGGAATACATTCAGACATCAGGTCCACAATATCACAACACCTTTCTGCACAGCTGCACTGTTCTGCCTTGCTACAACAGAGGCAGGTGCCACAAATGGACACAGCTTGACATTAGGAGGTAAATATAGGACCAGATTGCAGGTAACCCTATTACACACCTATAGCATTCCTGCATGCTACATTACAGATTAACCTGAGTATCCTGCAAGGGGTGGGCTGTGGGTCCTACATGTCCATCATAATGGCATTACTTCTTCCACCAGCTATTGGCCACATAATATACATATATCCCATTACGCAACTCACACTATGATGGTTTATATCTTGTCAGTCAGTGCTGATCTGCACAGTTGACGGCAATGGCCCACTACCCACAGGGACAGACACTAATGTCCATAGCAGTTGTTCAGTTGAACATCATTACAACAACACCTGATGGCACATATAAATCATTCTACATTATCTATCCCATTATTATGGACCAAGTACTACATTCAATTGCATGCATATATACTTCACATACCTGTTGAGGGAATGATGTCTGTTCTGGATAGTTTGCTGGATGTTATTTTCTTTTTTTTTTTTTTTTTTTTTTAGCTTTGGTTTTGGCTGTGCCTTAGCCCTAGCCCCCCCCCTCTCTCTCTCTCTCTCTCTCTCTCTCTCTCTCTCTATCTATCTCTCTCTCTCTCTCTCATAGATTGCAGCATGGATTTTGTAAGTGATGTGCATGATCAGGTGATGTCATCTGCACAAATCAGTGTCCTCCACTTGTTACATGAATGCAGCATCCTGTACAGTACTTCCAATTACCACTGTCATGGCAAACACCTACTATAATTCCCTACATCATGTGGGCATGGTCCCTTTATCTTTCCTGTATGATGGACACCCTTCCATGTATGTGGGCATCAGTGTTACAGACAGCAGGTAGCAGTACGTCTTACAGGAGAACCTGCACACTCAGTCCAGCTACATATTTTTAGGTGGTTCCAGAACTACAGACAGAATGTGAGTAGAGTTGTTGTATGCATTGTATAGCACTGGTGTTACATGGTTTGTGTGAACATACTAGTTTAACTTGGAATGCAGTCTGTCTCCATAGCTCTCAACTGTGGGCCTATCCCCTTGATAGCCAGAGGTGTGCCTATTATGTTTTGTCTGTCCACCACACAGGTCTTGTGTCAGATATATCACTGGCAGTGTGTGTGTTGAGTGCTATCAGTACATGGCTACATCCATTTCTGTTTCTAACTTCATATTCCTGACTAAGAGTATGTTGCCAACTATCATGTAACACCAGCGACTTGCTTAGTGTATGACAACAGTTTTACACATATGGGCCTGAGTTCCAGCCTCTGTCCTCCACCTACATACCAGGCTTTGCACATATGACATGCTGTCAAGGGTTGTTCTGTAGTGGGCTGTGAGTATGTCATGCTGCCATTCCTGCCATCAGTCCACTGCTGTCATGTCCCCTACACATACTGTGGAGTTGGGGCCATATATGTGTAGGCTTCACCTACACAATACATGTGTGCCCTAATGCACTCCAGAGGACAATGTATGTAACAGTGGTATATGGACCTGTATTATTGAGTCGGGGGGGGCACCATAACTAACCTAGGCTATTACAACATGAGTGGGTATCAGGGGTAAGCTGCCTTAGGGTATCTGGATGTACATTACCATACAATTCACCTTGGGTAAATGCAGGCCTACTGCCTCCTGCCATACAGACTGTTCTGTTTGACAATGTGATGGTGATTGTGTCAGTTATGCCTTGTTATGTAACAGTTACATCCCACTGTGTCAACTGGGGTATTTACCCCCTAGGGATTGTGTACAGAGTGTAGATAGAGGCTGCTGAACTATACAGCTGTATTACTTACTGTTGATTGTTTGGCATCCTGTGGCCCAGTCTGTCTTTACTATTGTACTACTTGATGGCCTCGGCCTGGACAGCAGCATATGTAAACCTTTCCAAGTTATTGTATTAGTATAACTGTTTCACAGTTGCAGTACTCTGTTTATATGGATGTCAATGTCTAAACAGCTATATGACATGGCATATACAACTGTAATGGTACACAAATAAAGCTTGCCCATGTATGCAAACCTGCGTGTGGTGTTATATCCTTTGACCTATCTGTGGGTATATGTTGCAGGCAACGATTGTCATTTGCTCATACAGTGTCCACTTGGTAAGGTGGTAAATGTAGGCATAGTGGATGTTCCATACTGTGTGCACCTTCTACATATGTATCTTCCTATACATATCTCTGCGTGTGTATGTGCAGTTACATATATATCTATACATATATATATATATATATATATATATATATATATATATATATGTGTGTGTGTGTGTGTGTGTGTATATATATATATATATATATATATATATATATATATATATATATATGTATGTATATCTGCATCTGCATATATGTGTCTGTGTATATGTATCCTAGGGATGTTGGTTACATATATATTTGTATATGTATATATATATATATATATATATATATATATATATATATATATATATATATATATATATATATACGTATAGATGTAGACATATATATCTATAGATGTATGCATATGCCACTAAGCCATGTCAGATAAGCATAACCCCTGAGAGAGGGGTGAAGACAACAATAATATGTTGTGATGCCAATTAGACCAGATTACATGTGTCCAGTAGACAAGTGTGTGAAATGGACAGCTATGTATGGGGCGATATTTTATTTTGGGAACAGATTGCCCTTTTTTCAGGTGAGAGTGGGATGCTGGAAAAGGAATAGTAGGTATATTTGGGGAGGTAGGTTGGGTAGGTTAACAGACAAGACAAACAAGACACATACAGGGGCGGTATATGACACATGTGAGGGTTAAACACCTTGATGGGGAGGGGTGTTGGGAAATTGGAAGCCCATGAGCCCCATAGTGGAAACAGTGGGACTGAGGTCCTCACCCATGGGCAGTCACCACTGCACTTTCACAACCCCGAAGGTGGCTGTGCTGGGGGCTAAGTTGCAGAGGAAGGCTGACCCTCCAGTCATGACACAAGGCCCTCGAGCTGGAGTAGCAGATCTCCAAAATGTTGGTTGACCTCACTATGTACTATGACCTGGACCTGGAGATGGGTCACAGGTTCCTGTCCATGCCCGCTCCCGGGGGGGTGCCCATCTCTTGAGGCAGTTCCACTCGAAAGTGATGCAGGACCAATGGATGAGGAGGTGCCAGGTTGGGCCCCAGATGTGCTGGTGCCTCGTGCCACGGCCAGCTGAGATGGGACAGGAGGGACCGCTGGGACCGGTCTTCCCAAAAGTACTACAGTATTTACATTTTATCAACATATGTGGGTTAGTAATAGTCAATACATTCCAGGGTTAGGTATGACAGCATGCATAGATATTCCCATTAACCCAGACACCAGATATGGAACAGTTGCATAGCAAATGGAACACATGCATATATGAGACCACAGTAGTAATAAAAACAGCATGCAGGTACATTGATGGCACCATGCCACCAATGTTGGAATATTTCAATATGACACATGCTTGGAAACAGATTTAAATATTTATCAACAAATAAGACATAATCAAAACAGTGAAGTCATTACATACCAGTTGAGGTGGGTATGTAGTTTATTGTTGGAGATATGGTGGGGAGGGGGAGAAAGATGTCAATTAATAACTAGTATATTCCTGTAGTCCATATTACTTTCCTAGTCAGTGCTGTTATCTGTACCTTACAAGTATTACTACGCTACCCTATAGCCTCCATTTGGACAGTGCTATGGCTGTTGTCATCATTATACATGAACTGGTTTTACCTGAAGTATATACCTCTTATCTGGTATACCTGTGGAGGGAATGTTTGTTAACACTAACTAATTGTTTCTGCACATACTCCCAGATTCCAGGTTGATATTGTGCACATATCTATCCATCTCTTTCTGCACAGACTTTGGCCCATGGCTTGACCACATGCAGGTGTACAGGGACATATATAGACTATTGCCCTCTTCAACCTTTAGTGACTTACTACACACATATACATGCTTTCCTAAACATTTATATTATGTAACACAGTGTGGGTGCAGTGATCAGTGATGCTTTATTATTCAGAGTAACTGCAACACTCAGAATTCCATATAATACCAGAGTAAACAGTACCAGTACAGGGTATCAAGGTTTTTATTTCTCAGCACAGTGTTCGTATCTGACATAGCTGTGGGAGCAATGTTTGTTAGCACTACCTGAATGTTGCCACACAAAGTTCGAGATTACACATCAGTATTATGCACATACATGTCACTCTGTTACTGTACACACTCTGGTCACAGCTTGGCAACATGGGAGTGTAGATCGGACATACTTGGCTTATTACTCTCATAACAGTTTCAGGAATTGCTACAGTGACAGGTTTGCTCTCATATATGTGTGACTATCAGTTGTATTTCCTGTTTTCTGGCTAAACATATGGGATCATCCCACAGACTTCCCAAGGAGACATGGTGACAGGCTGCAGATATGGGCCCATTTAATGAACATTCTGGTCTTATCTGTACAGTTGTGGGGTATGATTCTGTATGCAGCCTACTTCCACTCCCAGGATTCAGACCATGGCCGTGTCTGCTACAACTTAAACACTGTCCATCAGAGTTGTGTGTGCTATATAGATATTGCTGTATATCTCCTATCTGCTTTCTGTCTTATAATTCTCCTGTGTTTTTGCATTCTGACCTTGTATTACAACACTCTTATACAGATTTCCTAGACAGTTATATTTTGAAGAACAGTGTGGGTGACAGTGATAAGTAATACCTTATTATTCGGAGCAACTGCGTCAGTCACAATGCCATACAATACCAAAGTAAACAGTACCAGTACAGGATATCATTCTTGTATTTCTGGGCATAGTGTTGGTATCTGACAGACCTGTGGTAGAAATGTTTGTTAGCACTACCTGAATGTTGCCACACACAGTACCAGATGCCACATTACTATTATGCACATACATCACAATGTGTTACTGTACACAGTCTGGCCACAGCTTGACAACGTGGGGTGTAAATGGGACATATGTGGCTTCTTACTCTCATAAGGTTTTGGGGAGTTGCTAGTGTGCCAACTTTGTTCTCATAGATATGTGTCAATTAGTTGGATTTCCTATTTGCTGTCTATATGTCTGGGATCATCCCACTGATTTCTCAGGGGGATAGTTTGACAGGCAACAGATATGGGCCACTTTACTAGACATTCTTGACATATCTGTACAGTAGTGGGGTATGATTCTGTATGCAGACTACTACTGCTGCCAGGATTCGAACCATGGCTGTGTGTGCTAAAAATACAACAGTTCACATCTCAGTTGCATGTGCTATTCGGGTTTTGTTGTTTGCTTTTTTTCCTGTTTTCTGTCTATGTGTCCCTCAGTTGTATTAAATGGTGTTTGGGGATTACACAAGTCATATACAGGCATTCCTACACATTCTATTTATGGTGCACAGTGTGGGTAACAGTAGTTAATACAACAGTACTATTACGTGATTGCAAATCTACATCACCATATGATACCAGAATATACACATGCAGTCCAGCAGTTAGACCTTTATTGTCAGGCTATTATGCTTTTATTTACATACAAACTATATGAGACTCTTCCTGCCATATTCTCCAGTGTATGCAGTACTTGCCTTAAACAATACAGGCTTTATACAGGCAATTAATTTACTAATACTTTTAGATTTATTTCCTATGACAGTACATGCAAGAGTATTACTGAACTGCCTCATGTCGCATCCTCTCCAGGTGACTTTCATGGGCCTCCTGGTTTTTGACCTACTCACTTGCAGCTGTAGAGGATATAAGAGGAATATTTAGCCATACCTATCCATGATATACATTAGCTGGCAATTATTACACACATAGTGGAGTGATACTTACACACAGCTGGGACAGCCGCTACCATTCTAGCCTCTTGGATTCACTGCTCCAAGAGGTTCCCCCTTACACTGCTTCAGGTTGGCATAGTGATGCCTAACCTGCTCACCAGTTCGGGTATGCCAGTGGCACTGGTGAGTTCACAGGCAAGATGGTCCCAGGCTTCCGCATTATATTGGAAACCCTGGTACTGGCCTTGCATTAGTCTCTGCTCATGGTCCTTGATAAGGAGTCCTGCCATGACTCTGGACTCCTGGATGCACCAGCGCTGTGCCCGGAAGCGCACACCTTCTCCCCTTACTGCCATTGTGCCTGCAAGGGGAAGCTGCAACCAGTTATGAGATGGATTCCCTCCTGTTGGGTTTAAGTAGGGCCAATTTCCCACACTTTTCTGTGATTGGCCATTTTTGAAAAATCTAAGGTTGCCATTGTTTAAAGGGGTATAACACCGGGCACATTGAGTTAACTGGCCTACACATTGCTTACACCTCCTAAGCTGGCCTGTGCAATGCTTAGCATTGCTTACATTAGACTTTGCATTATATTTTCTTTTTGGCATTGACTTATTATTTGTTACATCTTATATATATGCCTGGTATCCATGATTCATGTGTACGTACACTGTATGGTGTCCTTGTGTTTTACTGGGGACTTTAACACTCTATTACAATTACCATCACTTATGGGCTTACTGTTGTACTCCAGTTCACATAATTATGTTATGTAGTCGGTTATAGAACATATGTCTGCATACTGATTCCTTTCACAGGTTCAGTTTGATTTTACTATAGTGAGGACTTGTTTGGTGATATCTCATTCATCCGCACTGCTGTGATGGCTTGGTGGTTAACTACTGTGACTATAGTGTATAGGGTCCTGGGTTCAGGACCTGCAAAGCTGGTTCTTTTGTTGATGGTCAGAACAAGGCCTGTTGCATACAGAGTGATTAAGGCACTTTTGAGCAGTAGTAAGCGGGTTTGTGTGGGTTTGTGTGATGGTAAGCTATGCTAAACTCTGGTTAAATAAGCTTATAGAGAGTTAGCTTCAAAATTGCTTAATCTATGTGCGCATTGCTTACCCCTGTGCAACCAGGCTTAAACCCACTTACTAGTGGTTCAGTATGCTTACTACTGTTTATTGGTGCTTACACTTGCTTTCTAGTGCTTACTCCCACTTACAATTGCACTGATTTAGACAGTAATATGTAATGGTTCTTGAGAAGGTAGGGGATTTGAACACAGTATGGAGTTGCCATTCATTACACGTTTTACCTTTCACTTGTATCCATGATTCCTATGTACATATACTGTATGGGGCACATGTGTTTATTTGTGGACTTTGCAACGTTATGACAGTGACACCTTACATGTGCATTTAATGCAGTACTCCAGTTCACAAATATATGTTAAAGAATAAGAAAATATATGAAACAGGGTGAACGCCCAAACCAAGCAGCAATAAAGAAATAAAATGTCGATTTTCGACAGGGCAATATCTTCACTTGGCCTCAGAACAATAGAGTGTCTCTGCATAATACGACTGTGAACAATGGCTGTATTAATGGGACTAAGACATCTGTACGCAATCTTGATTTTGTGAGACATTTGAATGTGTCAAGTAATGTTGCTACTTCTGAGTTCAGCCGTGGAAGTAATGACAGTATACATGATACTAATATAGAGGGCCCTGTACATTTTAATATGGACAATTGTTCTACTACCACAGCATGTACCATGACTTGTGTTACTAGCACAGTACCGATTGTTTTGAATAATAATAATAATACTGTGGTTACTGAGAGCAGTTCTACATCTGCCAGCACCTCTTTGGTGCAGGGTCCTGCTGTTTGAAGCAAGACTAATAGACCTGTTAGTGTGCCCGATGCCCATTGTAGAGCATCGAATAGTTGTAATGAACATGCACATATGTTTGATAAATCTCATCCTTTTCCTATCAGATTCGAACAGAGGGAAGGGAGGATGAGGTCACAGAGCAGAGGGAGACAGAAAAGGAAGTTGTCTGTGGACCAATCTACGAACATGAACATAAAGAAGATGTGGGGAGGGAAGGGGACCACTTAGTTTTCAACATCTCTTCTAGAACTTTATCCTTTGCTGAAGAGTCTGTTTTATCTAAGGGCTTGTCTTTCATTCCCACTACATATAGTATGTTTGAAGAATCTTTACGTGACTTCAAGTTATATGTCCACAATTTATCTTTGAGATTGACATTTAATAGTAACAATGATGTGATCCCTCCATGTTGTAATTTTAAGAGACCCAATGTGTTTGTTCCTCCCATGCACCCTTTACTGGAAGCATTCAGTAAAATGGTAGAAGATGATTTATATAGGATGAGGAGTAATAGGCATAGAAAGAAAGATAATTTAACACGTGCTGAGAGGACAGCACTCAAAGTATTAATGAATGACCCCTCCATTTTCTTAAGACCAGCTGACAAGGGAGGGGGGATTGTGATTATGAATTCCAGTGATTATTCCATTGCTATGATGGATATGTTGAGTGATGGCAAGTTTTATAAACGTATTTCTTTTAATTCTATATCTGGCTATAGCTCCAGGATACACTCCATTTTGGAGGATTTGCTATATAAGGGAACTATAGATTTTTCTTTATTTTCTTTTCTTGATGTGACTTATCCATTGGTTCCTTTAATTCATGGTCTGCCGAAGATTCATAAGGATCTGCTCCATCCTCCACTTAGACCCATCGTGTCAGGTGGTGGGTGGTCGATGGAACCTTTTTCTCTTTATATTGAGAAGCATTTAAGACCTTTAGTAGATGCCAATCAGTATGTTTTAAGAGACACCAAACAGTTCTTGGTAGATCTTTATGACCATTTGAAAGGTTCTTCAGAGACCCAAGAATTATTGTTTGTTACTATGGATGTTAAATCCTTATTCACCATCATTCCCAACCATGTTGGTATGGAGATGATAAAGCATTATTTGGTGAGACACTCTGATCTGAGTGAAGACAAGATTCAATTACTGTTGATTTTTCTAGACATTGTCCTGAATACTAATGTTTTTTGTTTTGAGGAACAGTTCTTCCTCCAATTGGATGGCGTAGCTATGGGCACTTCTTGTGCCAATAGCTACGCCAACCTTTTTATGGCTGAATGGTAAGTAAGGTACATGTTTCTACATCCATATTTTACAGAATATGTTTCCTTCTACAGACGATTTGTCGATGACCTCTTCCTGTTATGGAGGGGGTCCTTGGAACAGTTTGAAATTTTTATACTTCATTTGAATACTTGTACTGACTATCTCCGTTTTAGTCATGAGACTTCTTACACTAGGATACCTTTTTTGGATGTTTTTGTTGAGTGGTTAACCAATGGGTCCATTAACACTGGGGTTTATAGAAAGTCTTGTCACAAGAATTCCATTCTACATCGACATAGTATGCACCCTGGATTTATTTTTAATAATATAGTTAGAGGACAGAGCATGAGGACCTCCAGATATAACCCGACAGATCTTGGTTTTTACCATGATTTATCAGATCTGGATGACAGGTTAGTTATGCGGGGCTACCATACTAGTGATATTATGAACGGCATGGATGGCATCCTTGAGTTAAGGTCAGGAGCTGCTGCTCCATACTTTTCTGACATTCATTTGAATGTTACATCTTCTGGTACACCTTCTACCACTGCAACATCTATGTACAGTTCTCCAGCATTTTCGGTGTTTTATACCAAAGATGTCAGAGATATTAAGGATGTAGTGAGGAAACATTGGGATATCTTGATGGTAGATTCACATATTAGAGACACTATTGGAGGTTCTCCACGATTTAGATATAAAAATAAGAAAAATCTTAAGAGATTACTCTGTGACAGACGCACTAGTATTAATGATACTCAAGTGCCTTTGTATGGAACCAGGAAGTGTGGTAAATGTAATTTTTGTGACTTTATTTGTGGCGACCATGTTTTTGCACATCCTACCACTTTGACTCCCTATTTGTTTAAGGTTAAAGGGAATTGCATGTCTAGAGATCTTGTTTATTTAGCCACGTGTAACACCTGTTCGTTATTTTATATTGGCAAAACGAACAGATGTTTAAGGGACAGGATACGCGAACACCTTTATAACATCAGAATTAGGAATAAAACCAATGCATTGGCAAAACATGTGATAGACACAGATGATACTCATTCATTCAGTTTTAGGATCATAGAGGCCATTAATGTTACCAGTCGTGGAGGGGACATTAGGACACAGACGGAGAACAGAGAGAATATATGGATTATGAAGCTCAGGTCAGATGTTTGTCCTGGCCTGAATGCTAAATTATCTCTGAAACCTTTTTTGAGGATGAGGAAATTAAAAATAACATAGTTTAGTCATATAGGATTTTAGGTTTTTTCACTATCTATTCTGTGCAAGGACATGTGTTGTCCCATAGTGTATTAATTATTTTATTGTTTTTATATTATATATTCTATATGAATGTTTTGGGATGCTATTTTACATTCTTCACATATTTTTATATATTTTTATATTTCTTATATATGTGTGTGTGTGTGTGTATATATATATATATATACATGCTGCTTATTTGAACCATGCATATGTCTATGATGTATTCGTTATAGGGCATTTTCTTTTTTGAATGTATTTCTTTAAATGGTATATTGTTTGTGAATGTGCTTTAATCAATTAATGTTTCCCGCCTTGAATGGTATTTAAGATCTAGCTATTTTGTACCTTTTATTGAGTCTGAAGAAACCGAAAGGTGAAAGCGCTAACTCTGGTACCTGTTTGGAATAAACTGCAGTTTTTTATCTCCACTGGATTTGTCTATTGTTCATGGGACTGGACCTTTGATATCTTGTTTATGGATTGATGCCATTTGGTTCTTTTATCTGCGAGCTGTGTTTCGCCCTAATCTGTTTTATTACATTTTATTTCACAAATATATGTTATTTAGTAGGTTATGCAACTAAAATATTGGTCATAACATCATTTGCCATGGAAAATGGAATGTGCTGCAGTGGGTCTCGAATGGGGAATGCCTTCTCATAAGGCGAATGCTCTGCCCACTATACTATTGCTATACTGCTTCATTTGCATATATCTTCCTTGTTATCCTCTTCAGCCATTTAAGCTGCATTAACCGAAGCTAAACAATGGGCACACCCGTGCACCTATGGTTAGCTTTATTTGGATTCATAAAAAAAAAAAAAAAAAAAAAAAGGGTTTGTTTATTTTATTTTTATTTACTATTGCTGTTGTACCTGGTATAAAAAATGTATTTGCCCAGTTTTGCACACTGGGCAGCGCCGGTTAGCTAGGGTATAACTATTCCCAGCTCCACAAAGTATCCTCTTCAATTTTTCCCTTGGAACTAGACAAACTTTCAACTTAAGCACTCAAGCAATTCATTTCTCAGCCTGGCACTTGCTCAAAACTCATAGCAAGCACTTATAAACCCAGGCACTAGACGCCCCCTATACTGTACAGAAGGACAAGTCTCTCTATTCGGCCTTACCAGCCATTCAGTAAAAAAGTTCACTGTACCTATCCAGGCATGTCCAAAGGGCAGTTTCAGGTGTACTCTCCAGTCCATCTGGTGAATCTGGGCATTTTGAGGCAATGTTACAACTGCCTTATGTACACAGACAACCCTCTCCTCCTACCACCAAACACTAATAAATGCAAGCAATGCAATTACACAGCCAAACTGGAGGCTAAGCTCTTTCAACCCAAGACTGGATCAGACAATCAAGAAAGGAAATACTTGCATCACGCCACCAGTCTCACATAGACCCATTAAACCAGCACTGGCAAAAAACACACATAAATACACAAAAACATACTTGGAGGCTCTAAATAAAAATCTGCAAAAGCAACAGAGACCTCCAAAGCAGACATCCAAGCAACCTCCACCCCCAACACAAACCATGAAACATATACTTCACAAAACCAGTGCGTCATGCAATCACAGCCCTTAAGGCAAAATAACATACCCAACATACTAGTAATAGGTGACTCTAGAGTCAGGCACACTGACGTCCCACTCACTAGGCTAAATAAGGAGAAGGTTACTGTTAGCTGCCTGTTGGGTGCCAGGATCCATCACATAACACAAGCACTCAGGTCACTCCAGAACAAGTACAAATACGATTCTGTCATTGTCCATGTTGGTGTGAATGACCTAAGCCGTACCTCCCTGGACTACATGAAAAGAGACATGGAAGAGCTCTCTGATCATGTAGCACAGGCCGGTATGACCCTGACCCTGAGTAGCATCCTGCTCTCACCAAGAATGATACCATGGTATAAAGAAAAAATTATCAATTTCAACAATTGTCTAAGTTTCTGGTGTCATTCAAAGGGGATCCAATGTCTGTCCACCTGGGATGACATGCTCGACAAGCCACGCTGCTTCACTAGAGGCGGCTTGCACCTATCACCCTTAGGCTTTTGAATACTGGCCAAGGCTCTTGCCTCCCCCATAGTGACTTTTTTAGGCAAGGCTCAAAAGATAAACCCACCACTGTAAATAGCACAGGCAACAAAACACTGAGGGCAATGTTACTCAATGCTAGAAGTCTAAGCCTCAAAATGCATGCACTCAAGGCACTCCTCAGTATAGAGAAAATCAACATATGTGCAGTAACAGAAACCTGGTTTAAGGCTCCAGAGAGCACCCCAACACTACCAGGCTACAATTCATACCATACATTTTGGCCATAGAACCCGGACCGAAATACAAAAGGTGGGGGTGTATCCATATTCATCAAGGATACCCACACCTCCAGGTTAGTGACACAGCACGATGCTTCAGAGATCATCCATGTGCAACTAACAATGACCAAAACTGCAATTCAAATTGTAGCTTGCTACAGATCACCCACCATGTCTGAGGACCCCCATTCCACATTTCTAGAAACACTGGGAAAGATAAAGGTCCTACCAAACACCATAACATGTCCCAGAGCTGTTGGACATGCTACACTTAAAGAAATCCCAATCCCTCAGAGCTACATGCTCCAGGGATCTAAACCTTGTCATCACAATAAACAAAACATGCTGGAGGGATAGGTTCCTGACCCAGAGACTCCCCAGACTCTGGAATAGATTGCCCATACATGTCAAGCAGAGTGCCTCTTTGGACCTCTTCAAGAGGAACCTTGACGTTTGGATGGGAGAAAGGAAATTCACCCCAGGGATCACGTCAGTCGCCCTGCTAGACAGGGGTCCAGGAAAGTTAATAATGTGGGAAGAAATAGCCAGGGAATTGTTATGGCTAGGCTTGTATAGGCCCTAGGGCTGATAGCCTAGTACCAACCTATGAACCTATGAACCTATAATATTGGGTTTCTCAATTACCCAAACATTAACTGGGAGAACTTCTCAAGCACTAACTCCCTTGCCCAACATTTCCTAGAATTTATAAACTCAAACGCCCTGGATCAACTGATCAACAATCCCACCAGAGGTGACAACATATTGGACCTGGTCATCACCAACATGGGCAACCAGTGTTCCACACCAGAGGTCAACCCTTTGCTGGTTAGATCAGACTATAAACAAATCACTGTGGATATCCACATTCCACCCCCACCCAGGACAAGGAAACCACCATGAAAAACTTATCAAAAGCAAACTTCACGATACTTAAGACCGAGGTGGAAAATTTCAAAGTCCCCATGCTAATGGATAACGCTGTCCAAGCTGCAAAATCCTTTACTAATGCATTAAATGGGCACCTACAAAAATGCATGGATAGTGCTATCCCAAGCAAAACCAAGAATCACTCCTCCAAGAAAAGGAAACCAGTCTGGTGGACCCCTGCCATAAACAAGCTATACAATAGAAGGAGGAAACTAGTACAGAAAGGAGTAAAATCCCAAGAAGGGAAGACATCCCTGATCAGTATTAGCAAGAAACTACAATCCCTCATAAAATCATCCAAGGCGAGCTTTGAAAGAAAAATTGCCAAGGACTCCAAGGATAACCACAAGGCATTCTTTAGCTATGTCAAGAATCTAAGTGGCAATGCTCAGATCTGCTCGGAGTTAGTGCAGAATGGCACAAAATACACTGAACCGACCAATATCGTCAACATCCTGGCAGACAGGTTCAGTGCAAACTTCACCCCCCTGTCACCCCCAAAAGGGCCCATAACCATACCAGAAGAATATAGAACCCCTGAAATCACAGACACTCAGGTTAAAACAGCCCTCTCCAAAGGCAAAAACACAGCATCAATGGGACCGGATGGTGTCCCAGGTTGCGTCTTACATGAGCTCAAAGAAGAACTAACCCCTCACCTAAACACACTGTTCAAACTCAGCCTCTTCACAGGCTACATACCCATAGAGTGGTGCACAGCAACGCTTATTCCACTCCAGAAAGGTGGAGCCACAATAGACCCTGGGAACTATCGCCCTAGAAGCCTAACTAACTTGGTCTGCAAGGCTATGAAGTGCATCATCATGGAACTCATTAACAGAGACATTGGGAACCTCCAAACACTGGACCCTACCCAGTTCGGCTTTGTTAAGGGCATATCATGCCTACTAAACCTGGTGGACTTCTTTGAGACAGTTTCCAAGGCAGTTCCCTTAACAAGGGAAAGGTGGTACACACACAGCCTACCTAGACCTTGCTAAGGCCTTCAACACCATTCCCCATTTTGGTATTATATTCAAGCTCACCAGCCTGAACATAAACCCCTACATCACAAGATGGGTTGCCAACTGGCTCACGGAGTGAACTCACATGGTGAGAGTTGCGGGAGCTGGGTCCGACTCTAAACTGGTTACAAGTGGTGTTCCCCAGGGCTCAGTCCTATGACCCCTTTTGTTTGGCATATACTTCTCAGAGGACAGACAAGCACAGGAGGAGTATGGCTGACCAATTTCACAGATGACTCTAAATTAGGGGCTATAATTGACTCTCCAGCTGACACAGACATCCTCCAAAAGGGTCTCACGGAGACGAATACCTGGTGTCAAAATCATGGTCTCAAGCTAAATGCTAAAAAGTGCATAGTCATCCCCTTTGGAAAAAACAAAGTACCCAAAAACTACCACATAGGTGGTAGTCCCCTAAATACAGAAAACATAATAAGGGACCTGGGGACCCAAGTTGATAGTAATCTCTCCTTTGATAATCACATTGCCAAAGTGGTTAGAAAATCCTTCTATGTGGCCCACCTAATCACAAAAAGGTTTGCATCCAGATCAAAAGAGGTCATTGTGCCCCTCTACTCATCACTCATCAGACCCATCATAGAGTACAATGCCTCATTTGGGATGTACCTTACAAGACACCTGCAACAGCTGGAAAGAAGTATCTCACCAAGAGGATCACTGGCTTCAAACAGATGCCCTATGCAGCTTGACTGAAGAAACTCCAGCTGTACTTGGTTGCATACCACCTACTCAGAGGTGATCTCTGCCTGACATACAAGGCCATGTCCAACCCAAAATTGATGGACATGCTCCACTTAATGAAAACCTTATCCCCTCAAGCCACACACTCTAGGGATCTAAACCTCACCACAACAATAAATAGGACACACTGGAGGGATAGATTCCTGTCCCAGAGACTTCCCATGCTTTGGAACAAGATTCCAATCTACATTAGGCAGAACTCCTCGCTAACACTCTTCAAGAGAAACCTTGACGAGTGGATGGGAAATAGAAAGATTTCCCCGAGGATCACTTAAGTGGGTCTGCTGGACAGAGGCACAGGGAACTAATCTAAGGGGGTGGTGAAAGTCAACACATTCTGGCTAGGCTTATAAATGCCTTCGGGCAGATAGCCTAGTACCTACCTATGAACCTAAGAACCTTTGTGGGGGAATGTTGCTGGGGATATGCAGACACCTATGATCGGTCTCGCTCATTCCTTTGGCCTTTCTGCTGTTCTTCATTGTGGGGGGGGGTGTATATTCTGAGAGCTCTGCTCTCAGACCCACCCCTGCACTCTTACACGCTCCATGTAAGATTAGGAGCTCAGGCAGCACACCTTCATTAATATGCATGGCGTGCTGCAGTCCATCTCCTAAATGGCCGCTTCCATGCAGGATTAAGCTAGTCCTGCATGGAAGATTAGTAAATCAGTGGGTATGTCCCCAAGTTACTATATGACTTATTCCACCTCCATTTCCTTATTGTGTGACTGAGCAAGTTATTTAATCAGACAATGTTCTTGTTTATCTTATAAAAAGGGGCAATTGTACCAAGTGGGTTTTCCAAGTCAAATAGTGTGTGGCTTTGAGAAAGTCACTTAAGCAAGTAGTCCTCTTGAGTTGTCCCTGAAAAGTGACAATTATGTCCAGTAGGCTTACATGGACAATAATTAAGGGCAGTCTGACCCTATTTAATTAGCATTTTCAGTATTTGTAAAATTCTAACTTCTGTCCAATTCCAACCTTATTCCAAACTTGAGTATAACTTGCTTTTTATTTTTTCACTCATCCTATAATACTCACATACTACACACTGCTGAAAACAAAATCTGAAGATCTGCATTACTCGCTAACCCATGCACACACACAACTGCAACCTCCTTCAGAGTTTTTCCCAGTGACAGGAAGATCAACCTTCCTCCTGGTTAGTCAAATTTGTAAATTCCTAAAAGAAGGATACCACCCTCCAAAAAGAAAAATGACAGCCAGGAAACAATCTCACTCCCTAAGACCTAGATAAGAAAACTGCTTCTCCTTAAAATGATAGCCTTTTAAAACTGGTAAGAGAGAGTGGGCCTTCTCCAGACTTGGCCATGAACTATGGAATAAACTCCCCCTGTCTCCTTGAAATAAAAATGCACACAAAACAACAGGACTCCTGACAGGGCTTTAAGACCAGACTTTCTGAATAACTTCATAATGATGTTGCAATGGTTAAATAGCATATCTTTGCTATTATACATACTGTGTTTTATTTTATTTAATGGCATGTTGAGGAGGTAAAATAAGGTATACTTTATTCTCCAAAACCATGTAGCAAAATACAAAAATAAAAACTAGTTAAAATACACAAAAAGCTATGCTAATGTTTTGGTTTGTCTGATGAAGGTGGGGCACTAACCCTATCGAAAGTGCGCATTAAATCAAGATTTAAACATTTGACACTCTGCTGAATAATCTTTCTTGGTTTCATTTGCTTTTTGTGTATTTTTGCTAGTATACTTTATTCTACCAATCATGTCAAATGTCCATGGAATTTATCCACACTTTCTCAAGCTCAAGTTACTTCAAATAATATTTCTTGCTATCACATCACATCTGCTACATGTACTATATATAAATGAGTTACTCTGATTATTGATAAACACAAAAGCCAGAAGAAGTAGCAGACAAACTATACAAACTGAAAAAAGTTCATGGAACACACCACCCTAAAAACACACTATACTATTGTAAATTGTCATTTTTATGAAGCAGTGTTTATATATAGTGGGCAGGATTCACGAAGGCTTGCACAGAGTCTAAGAGTAGTGTAAGACTCCATGCAGCCTTCGTGATCCAGGAACAGCCCTAAAGTCCGTGTAAGAGACCAGCTAAAGCATCTCTTACACGGAGTGGGCGTGGATATGCTAATCACCTCACTTGCAGCCCAAAGGCATGCAAATGAGGTAGATTAGCGATCCACGAAGCCCAAAGCAGCCCGTGTAAGAGCCGTTTTAGCTGCAGAAATGAACTCAGTCGACAACTGAGTATGTTTCTGCAAAAACCACAACGGAGCCATGTCAGCTCCAAATAAAGGGTGCATATGTGTCAGGCTGCATGCCAATGGCCAAATATGTGGCCATTGGCAAGGTACCCCGATGCAAATATGAAAAACAAATACATTTTTTTTTTCGGCGATTGCCGATGTGTAAACGCAGCGCAGCCCTGCGCAAATGGGCTGCGCTGTATAAAACATAAAAATGAAGGTTATAAACCCACAAATGTGGGTTTTATGCAAATTGGCTAGGCTTAAAATGGCTCGCAAGGGCAGTTAGCTTAGTACAATCCTATGAACCTATGAACATGGATTTACAATGCAGGGACCAGCAGACCAAAAACAACATGGCCAAAGTTTAGTGGTTGCTAAGGGGGGAAGCTGAGTCTAAGACATGTAACTAAGCATTAGTAGGCAATCTGATGTAAATGGGTGTTAGGATACTGAATTCCACTGTCACATAGCAAATGAGCACATTCTGAGTAGTGTAAGAGATACATAAGGGGGAGGAATAGAGTAGGAGATAGGTGACATCACAGGGGGGAATGGTAGAAAGAAATGCAGTTCATTGGAGGTTAGTGTTACATGACAGATGTCAGACACATATCATGGAAAGAGGAGTGCCACAAGATAAGCATGGGAAAGTCAAGAAATGGAAGGTGTACACTGTTGCTTACACCAAAGTTTCTTGCTGGGCATGCATGCGCACGTGTGCATGCCATGAAGCGTGAGTAGGGCATTGTGAGCGCGTGTAAGGCAGACTGAGCATGTGGAAGCCTGTTGGCAGACTTGTAAGACTGTTTGTGCTGGTGTGCGCGTGTTTTAACCCGAATAAGATGATTGTAAACCGTGTAAGCATGTGTGTGCGCGTGTAAGCCACTGTGAGCGTGTTTCTGCTGGTATGCACGTTGCTCCCCCCTGAGGAAACAGAAAGGAAAAAGGAAGCAACAAATTTAGTAGGAAGCTAGCAGGGAATACTGCTGGAGCTAGCAGGGGAAAACAATTAGAAGCAGGCAATTACACAGGCAGAATAGTAGCTCAGCCAAGTACTTAAAACTCTGCAAACAGCAGTGCAGGATGTTTCTCTCAAGAGACACTGCAAGACAGGAGTAAGCTATTAGAAGTGAAAACTGAAAAAGCTGAACTCAGAGCAGAAATGCTAGGGGCTGCCATAGCTGTCATAAGGAGACATAGGCTACTTGCTGAGGGTGGTGACAATGCAGATGGTGCAGACAACCCACAGTGAGGAGACGGAGAAGAGTGTACAGGCCCAGGGTCACCTACCACGGGTTACATGAGCTGGAGATAGTAGAGCACTATAGAGTGGACAGAGACCTCCTGGAGCAAATTGTAGAGCTGTGCAGGCCATGCCTCGCACACAGAACTAACAGAGGGGAACCCATCCCAGTGGAAACCAAGGTATGTGTTGCCTAAGAATACTAGCAACAGGTACCTTTCTGAGACCAACTGGTGATATGATGGGGATATCACAGGCATCAGCCTCCAGAGTACTGCACCAGTTCCTGGATGCCATGTCAGCACATGTCGGTGATCATGTATATTTCCCCAATGCCCGTGAAGTATTGGCCAGCAATATGCGTATCTTCCAGCAAATAGTGGAATACCCTGAGGTAGTGGTTGCAATAGACTGCACGCACATATGCATCAAAGCACCAGCCGGTGAGCGGGGTAGGGCCTACATTAACCACAAGGGCTTCCCCTCCATCAACTGCCAGGTCATGTGTGATGCCCAGGGCATAATAATGAATGTCTGTGCTGGCTGCCCTGGGAGCTACCATGATTCCCATATCTGGCATTTGACGCAGCTGTACCAGACATTTGCCAATGGGGACATCCCACATGGACACCTAGTGGGGGATGCAGGTTATGCACTGGAGCCGTGGCTGATGACAGCCATCAGAAATGCACACACACCTGAACAGGAACGCCATAATGAGGCACGCGCACAAACACGTAATGTAATAGAGCGTGTGTTTGTGCTGCTCAAGTCATGGTTCCGGTGTCTGGACACATCTGGTGGAGCCTTGCAGTACTCACCAACTACATGTACCCAGATTGTCATGGTATGTGCTATGCTACATAATATGATCTAGTGAAAATAGCTGCAGCAGGACCAGCATAGGGCCGGGCCAAACAGCCCCCCACCATTGCCAAGGCCATCACTGGCAGAGCGTGACTCGGAGGAGGAACAACCTGAGCCTGCCCCAGTAGGCAGAAGGAAGCATGCCAAGTATTCCCTCGCCATGGCAAAGAGGCAACGCATAGCACATACACTGGCTCAGTAGGAACCCTGCGAATGATACCCCTCTCTGACTCACTCATATAATAACATGGATGCCTAAAATGGCATAACCTGCTCTCAAACATGTACAGGGAGTGTAATATGTGCATCCGACAGAGGCATCCCTGCAGCACCACCTGAGGCATGAATGCCATGTGTTAAGCAATGTAACACCATGTAGTATATGCACACTTGAGGACCCTGACTAACATCCAGTCCTCACCAAGCATGATGCCACAATATGACAATGAGATTATCAATTGCAATAATTGGCTGAAGTATTGCAGTTAGTGCACCTATCATTCCAGGCCTTATGGATACTGGCAAAGGCTGTTGTTACCCACAGCGTGCCCTGAATAGGTAAGGCTCAAAACACAAACCCACCTCCATAGGTATCACAAGGGATAAGAACCTAGATGTAATGCTACCCAATGCCAGAAGTCTAAACAGCAAGATACATGCAGTCTAAATTCACCCAGTATGGAGAATGTTGATATCTGTCCTGTAACAGAAAACTGGGTCAAGGCTCACAACAGCACACTAAAACTACCATGTTACACCTCATACTGTGCTGTACAGCCTCAAAACATGGAACAAGCTACAAAAGGAGGGTGACTAGCAATAATTGTCAAGGAAAACCACACCCCCATGTTGGTACCACAACAAGAAGCAGCATGGACTAGCCATGGTCAAGTAACAGTGGCTAAAACTGCCACCCAGTTTATAGCCTGCTACAGACTACCATCCTAACACTAGGAACTGCACCTGGCCTATGTTGGAATACATGAATATATCAAGCCCTCCAAACCACATTATATTGGGTGACTGAAAACACCCAGACATAGACTGGGAGCATTATACTAGCTCCAACACTGTAGGAGAAAAGTTCCTAGAATCCATAAACCAAAATGCCCAGGAACAATGTACCACTCACACAAGAGGGGTAAGAATACTGGATGTGATAATCAGCAACAAGGGTACTGGATGGCAAGATGAGAAGTGTATCCCTCACTGGTAAGACCAGACCATAGAGTAATCACACTGGATATACACATCCTGACCACAGTCCCTGGCCAGAAAACCACAGTGAAAAACATGTGTAAAGCAAAAGTTGCACTCCTCCAAACTGATGTGGAATCCATCAAAGGCCTTGTGCAGGAGCAAAATATGGGCCACACCTCAGAACCGGTTATACAGGCATTCCATGAACACTGCCAGGAATGCTTGGATTATGCAATCCCAAATAAAAACAAGACACAATGCCATACACGCAGGCATCTGGCATGCTGGACTCCAGCCATTACCAAACCATGCAAGAGAATGAGGAAGCTACTACATGATAGAGCAAACATAAAAAGATAAGTAATCACTGATCAATAGTATGGCAATAAAATATGTCCACACATACAATCCACTAAGGCCAGCTACAACAAGTTGAATCTGTGAATCCTGAGGCAATGTTGCACCTGCCCCAACTACACAGACAACCCTCAACTCCCCCCAAGAAATACAAATATATGTGAGAGATGCAACCATTTATCCAAACCGGAGGCTGAGCTCCCTCAACTCAGTACTATCAAAACTAGTCAGGAGGAGAAGGTAACCACACACACCACAAACCCAGTCCCACATAGATCTATCACAACTGCAAACCAAAGACATAAACACAGAAAAACATTCCCGGAGGCCCTAATTACAAACACACCACATCAACAGAGGCCTCCAAAGCAGACACCCAAGCAACCACAACCTCCAAACATAGCACATGCAACACATAGTACACAAAGCTGGTGTGCCAAACAGTCAAAGGCCAGAAGGAGAAACAACATGCCTGATACAGTTGTAATAGGTGACTCCATAGTCAGACACACTGTGAACAAGGGAAAGGGTACAGTAAGCTGCCTGTAGGCTGCTACAATACGCCACATAACACAAGTACGCAGGTCACCCCAAAGCAAGTAGAAATATGATGCAGTCATTGTCCATGCTGGCGTGAATGACCTGAGATGTACCTCCCTGGACTACATGAAAAGAGACATAGATGAGCTCTCCAATTAGGTAGTGCAGGCCGGTATGACACTGACCGTTTGCAGCATCCTACCCTCACCAAGAATGATGCCACAGTACAAACACAGAATGATCAGCTTTAACAAGTGGCATAATTACTGGTGTCATTCCAAGGGGATCCAATGTCTGTCTGCTTGGGATGTCATGCTTGACAAGCCATGCTGCTGTTCCAGGGATGGCTTGCACCTGTTACCCCTAGGCGTCTGGATATTGGATAAGGCTTTTGCCACCTCCATTGAGCCTTTCGTAGGCAAGGCTGAAAAGACTAACCCACCACCCTAGAAAACATAAGTGGAAAGAAACATAAGGGTAATGCTGACCAGTGCCAGACGTGTAAACCGCAATATGCATGCTCCCAAGGCCCTCCCCAGTATGGATAACATCGATGTCCGTGCAGTGACAGAAACCTGCTGCAAGCCTCCTGACAGCACACCAGCACTACCAGGTTATACCTCATGTCATGCGTTATGTCCCCAAAACCTGGACCAAAACATAAAAGGAGGGAGAGTATCCATATTCGGCACAGACACCCATACGTCCAGGTAACTGACAATGCACGAAGCATCGGAGAACACCCATGTGCAACTAACCGTAGGCAAAACTGCTGTACAGTCTGTAGCATGCTACAGACCACACTCTCACACACAGGAACCCCACCCCGCCATTCTGAAGACACTGGACAGTATGAATTTCCCACCAAATACCAAACAAGGTACTCACAAATTACCACATAGGTGGTAAACCATTATGTATGGAAGGAGTAATCAGGGACCTAGGGACACAAGTGGACAGTAACCTGTTATGTGACACTCACATTGCCAATGTGGCTAGGAAGACTGTCTATACTGGACACTGTATCATGAAAGGATTCACATCTACGTCAACAGAGGTCATTGTGCCCCTATACTGTTCTCTTATCAGACCCATAATGTAGTACAATGCCTCATTTGGGATGTACCTTACCTTACACCTGCAGCAGTTAGAAAGACCTCAAAGGTACCTCACCAAGAGGATAAAGGGTCTCAAATATATGTCATATTCTGCCTGGCTGTAGACCCGCCCAGCTGAATGCAGTCACATACTGCCTACACAGAGGCGTTGTATGCCTGTTGTACAAGGCCATGTCCAACACAGGAGTAATGGACATCCTCCACCCCAGAAAACCCAAAGCCATCGGAGCTGTGAGAGTGAGAGATGTCAACCTCAACACATAATGAAATAGGATGTGCTGGAGGGACAGATACATAACCCAGAGGCTCCCTACACCCTGGAACAGAATCTCACTCCATGTTAGGCAGAGCCCCTCACTGACACTCTTCAACAGGAATCTTGCCAAGTGGATGGATGATCGTAGATGTACACTGGGGGTCTACACTGTGTCACGTCCAGACAGAGGCACAGTAAAGTAAATCATAAATGGCCATAATATTCACATAGCAAGGGGTGGCGAAAGCCACACACACTCTGGCTAGGCTTATAAATGCCCTAGGGTGGATAGCCTAGTATGAACCTATGAACATATGAAGATACAAATTATACAGGACACTAAGGATAATCACAAGGCTTTCTCAACTGATGGCAGGAACCTTGTTGGGAATTCACAGATATGCTCTGAATCACTCAAATACTACAAACAACATACCAAACACACACACTTATTGCCAACATACAACCTGACAGGTGCAGTGCAACCCCCCCCCCCCCCAGAATGCAAAATATCTATCCCAGCAGACTGTTGGCCCCCTGACATTGCAGATGCTGAGGTAACAGCCAGCATCTACAAAGCAAAACACACAGCAGCAATGGTATGAGATGGTGTCCTGGGCTGAGTCCAACATGGACTCCAAGACGAATGGAATGCCAAATCACACTACTGCTCAATGTCAGCCTTACCACAGGATATGTACCCAAAGAGCAGTGTACAACAACAGTGGTCCTTCTCAATAAAGGTGTTGCCTGAATGGATAGTGCAAACTACCACCCCAGAATCCTGACAAGCTTGGTCTGCACAGCTATGGAAAGGATCAGCATGTACCGCAGACATAAAGATAATGGGGACCTACTGACACCGGACCCTACCCAGTGTGCCTGTCTTAAGTGCAGATCCTGCCCCTTAAACATGTTTAACTCATTTGAAACAGTCATTAAGGTCATTGATGAGGGCAATGTGGTCTACACAGCATAGCTGGACCTTGCAAAGGCTTCCATACAATACCCTACGTGTTCATTATAGAAAGGCTCACCAGCTTAAATATAAACCTCTATGTCAGTAGAGAGGTTGCAAACCAGTACAAGGACAGAACTGACATGGTCAGACATGCTGCAGCCATGTCAGACTACAAACCAGATATAACTGGCATCCCAGAAGGCTTGGTCCTGGGACCTCCGTCGTTTGGTATATATGTCCCATAGGTACAGGCCAACATGAAAGGACTGTGTCTGAACATGTTTGCAGAGGACTACAAACTGGCCACCATATCTGACCCTCCAGCTGACACAAGCATCCCACAAAAGGGCCACATAGAAACAGACAACTGGTGCCATAGCCATGTCAGCAAGCTAATTGCAGAAAAGTGTATAGCCAACCCCTGTGGATATACAGTAAGTGCCCACCAATTACCACATAGGTGTTAACCCATTATGTACTTAACATGTAATGAGAGACCTGGGGACACAAGATGATAGATATCCTGCATTGGACAAACATGTAGCTGTAGTGGTTACAGAAACATACCATATACCCACCTATCATGAAGGTTGTCAGATCTAGATAAGGGGAGGTCATTGTGGCTCTGCAGTCATTCTTCATCAGCGTTACAATTGACTACAATAGCCCCTGTGGGATGTACCTCAGCAGACACCTCCATCAACTGTAAAGTCCCCAAAAGTACCTCACCAGGAGTATCAAAGAGCTTGAACAGATGCCATGTGTTGCCTGATTAAACAAACTGCAGCTCCACACACTGCCATACTGCCCATCCAGAGGCAAGTTGTGCCTGATGTATAAAGCCATGTACAAGCTGGAATCAATGAACATGTGGCACCTTGTACAATCTGAATGGCAGTGAGCTATGCACATGAGAGAACTGAACCCCAGCACTAACATACATAGGACAAGCTGTACTGAATGATCCATAACACAGAAGCCAGCCACACTCATGAGTAAACTCCCAGTACAGGTTAGCCAGAGAGTCACTCATCGACTCTCCTCAAGAGGAATCTTGATGAGTGGATGGGAGATGGTAGGTTTACCCTGAGTATCACTGTTATGTCAAGGGTAGACAGAGGCACAGTATACTAACCATGACATATGTCATGGCAAACTCCACTTACAATGTGTGTTGAAGGACAAACACACTCTCCGACTAGCATTAGAAATGGCCTAGGGCACATCGCTAGTGTTTACCAATGTACACCTATGTTGTGGAATACACTACCAATGTTGGACAAGCCTGGTTTAAGTAGTTCATATCTGAACATAATACAACATGGTCAGATGTGCACAATTGGCCCCTAACCAGGCTGTTGTGCTCACTATGAAAATGTAAAGCAGTGATAGGACTAAAGGCCAGGATACTGTCCACCACAGTGAAAGTACTGAACCAGTACACTATACGGTACTTCAGTGTTCGGTCAGTATGAAAGGATGTTGACAACTGTATGCAAAGTATCCCATGCAAACCCTGCAGGCACAGTATAATCCCTGTTGTGTTCAGACACAAAGCAGTTGGACAGTAACTACACAACATGACACACAACACATAACCATGAACGTGAGATATTGTTGAAGTTCACACTCATCCACAAATGTGGTGGGCTGCAGAGTTCAACATATGGAAAGCTCACACTGGGCATGCTCACACACTTTGATAAATGAGACATATGTCAGACAACATGCCATGGGAAGCCTGAACTGGGCATGCTCACACACTTAGGCCAAATCTCAGTTTAGCAGTTGGCCACACATATCTGGTATTTGTACGTGTTATTCCAGGAACCAACCAAATTACAGCAATCTGCCCAGTGCACACAGTTAAATGACTACAGAGACATACGTGATATAGTGGATCCCTCCCATATTCAAACATCTTCCAGAGATACACAAGTTGTTCATAGAAACAGGGAATGCTATGGCAATAAAGACCTGCAAACAGTATCAGCAAAAAATATTGTGCATCTGACAATTAAACATATGGGTGTAGAGGTCAACACTAGGCTGTTTGCCCTAGGGAATGACAGCTTAGCCAGAGTGTGCTTGGCGTCTGCCTCCCCAGTACAGTAGGCTACTGTGCTACTGTAAAGTAGGTCACATAAGGCACCGTGTGAGGCTAGTGTGCTGTGGCTCTGTCAAGCAGGGACACAGTGGAGATCCCAGGGGTTGAATTTGCTAAGCCACATCCATGTTGTTGGTGTGTGCCAGAAGAGGGTTGCTGAGGAACTCTAACAGTAAGTGCACATCAATAACAGACTGAGGGGAGCCTTATCTGCATTGTCTGGACAATTTCACTGTCAACACTTTGTCGTGATGATTATGAGGGATTGAAGTGTCGTGTTAGTACTGTTCAGAGATGTCCTCCCTCTGTGGGCTACTGCTCTGCAATGTATTAGCTCACTCTGTCTGTTGGACAGCTCATATATGGCTGGTGTACACCTGACAGGTGTCCTGTTGTGGAGCAGTCATGGGTATATTTGGGATAGCATGATCAATGCAAACCTTCCACATGCTCATAGAATGCAATTGTCAAGGATTATGCAGAGTGGCCTGTATACTCCCCCAGCATGTGTCCTTTGAAGTCTTCCACCCCAGTCTTCACAAGTGTAAAGTCTGCTTTTGATAAATACACTTTGTTTGCAGTGACAACCTTGCCTGGGGGTGGGGATGGGATATGGATGTCCAGGGAAAGGTGGGTATGGTCAGATATCAACAATGGTGGTCTACCTCTGGTGTGGAACAGTGAGTACCCATGTTGCAGATGGTCATTTGCAATATGTATTCCCCCTTGTGGCTGTGGTGAGTGGTTCTGCCATAGCACATGGACTCACAAATTGTAGTGGCTGTAGGGTAATGTTGTAGAGGCCTGAGTAGTTCCCACACACAACATACCTGTACCTGACGTTAACAACTGGAATGGTGTATGTGAACACCAGCATATCTTGGCACTGTTCCCAGGGAAGCAAAGTGTGTGTCCTAGATGTGGGAGGGGTGGTCCAAACTGGTTGTGTTGTGTGTTACAGGTCCTGTGGTCATGAAGCATGGTATAGAACATAACCTGCCAGTGCGATGTGCATATCTGACCCTGAAGTAGGTGGCTGCAAATGCATATATATGCTATCCCCCACCTGACAGGTAGTACTAGATGTACATACCTCTGTAGAAGTAATGATGTCAGAACCCTATAAATACTGCAGGTGCAGAACAGATGCCCAGTAATTTGGATAGTGCGCTCTGCTAATGCATCTCCCTCAAGTGTCATAATATAGTTAGGTAGAGGTTTGAATCCTGCAAATGCTCAGTGTGTGTGTTGGTGAGCAGGGTTGGTGTGTGTGCTGCAAGTCTGTGCGAGGGAATTGTCCCTTTTGGCAACTGGTAAAACACACTACAGGATGCACATTCCCCTTTCTAAACACTGATGATGTCAGCACCCCATAGGTACAGCAGGAGAAGGGAAACCTCCCAGTAATGCGAATAGCGTGCTCTGCTAATGCGTCCGTCTCGAGTGTCATAACATAGTTAGGTAGGGGTTTAAATCCTGCAAATACTCATTGTGTGTGGAGGGGGTTAGTGTGGGTGCAATTCTGTATGAAAGAAATGTCCCTTTTGGCAACTAGGAGAACACACTACAGGATGCACATTCCTCTTTCTAAACACTGATGATGTCAGCACCCTATAAGTACAGCAGGAGAAGGGAAATCTCCCAGTAATGCGAATAGCGCACTCTGCTAATGTATCCTTTTTGTGTTCCATAACATAGTTAGGTAGGGGCTTGAATCCTGCAAATGGCAAGTGTGTGTGTTTGGATGGGGGGGGGGTTAGTGTGTGTGCAATTCTGTGTGAGGGAAATGTCCCTTTTGGCAACTGGGAAAACACACTACAGGATGCACATTCCCCTTTCTAAACACTGATGATGTCAGCACCCTATAAGTACAGCAGGAGAAGGAAAACCTCACAGTACTGCGAGTAACGTACTCTGCTAATGTGTCCATCTCAAGTGTCAAAATATAGTTAGTTAGGGGTTTGAATCCTGCAAATGCTCAGTGTGTGTGGAGGGGTATTAGTGTGTGTGCAATTCTGTATGAAAGAAATGTCCCTTCTGGCAACTAGGAGAACACATGACAGGATGCACATTCCCCTTTCTAAACACTGATGATGTCAGCACCCTACAAGTACAGCGGAAGAGGCCAAATCTCCCAGTAATGCAAATAGCACGCTCCGCTACTGCGTCTCTCACTACTGTCATAGCACAGTTAGTTATGGCTTTAAATTCCACACATGCCACGTGTGTTTTTGTCACACAGAATGTCCATGTGTGTGGGTTGTTGTTCACAATAATGCATGACATTGATTAAACCAGTAATGGCAATGGACACAGATGATGTATGTGCTTGCCAAATACAGATATGTACCTGTGACCTTCAATAGTTCCCATGTCTGATGCCTGCCACATGTGAATACATGGTATTTGCACTGGATAACATTATGACTGTGGTCTTCTGTGCAGGTGCTGCATGTGGTATGTGTATATACAGTGTGAGATGTACATGGTATCATCCTAGCAGCTAGGGATACACATCCGGTCTGGGGCATATAGTCTACATGTTGTTGATGAACAGGTGCTGCATGTTTCACCTGTTGTGGGAGAGGTAACAAGTTGTTCCATAGCAATGCAGTGACTACATGCTAGGAACCTTTCAGTTAGGGTGTTGTAGCTACAGTAATTCATCAGCATTCAGTAATACGTCAGCATTCCTGGTGAGGGTATGATGCCAACCAAGGTCAGGGTCATACCAGCCTGTGCCACATGCTCAGAGAGCCCTTCCATGTTCCCTATCATGTAGTCCAGGGAGGAACATCACAGGTCAGCCATAGTGGCATGGACAATGACTGAGTCATATGTGTCCATGCCTCTGACTGACCTGTATGCTTGTGTTATGTGGTGGACCATAGTGCCAAACTGGCATATCACTGTGACCTTCACCTTGTCCAGCCTGGTGAGTGGGATCTCACTGTACTGGACAATAAAGGTACCTAACACAACTGTAGCAGGTGTGTTGTCTAGCCATACAGGCTGTGACTGTTTGGCACACAGGATTTGTGTGCTATGTGTTGCATGTGCTGTGTTCTTGCTTAACATATGCCTGTGTGCCAGCTGCAGAGGTGTCTGCTGCTCAGGCAGGATGCTATTCTGAGGCTCCACAAATGGCCAAGTGTGTTCACGTGTTTGGATTGCTGTCAGTGTAGGCCTACATCAGACTGGTATTGTAGTCACTGTAGTATTGCATGCCACCTGACAGGTTATGTGCCAGTACTGGGTGCAGAGTGCTTAGTCCCCAGTTTGGTTATGTGGTTGCATCTCATACATGTGTTGTACGTCCATGTGTAAGGGAGAGGGTTGACTGTGTATATGTGGCAGCTGTGACATTGCCACATGACCCACATATTCCACAACTGCACCATAGAGGTGACTGACAAGTGACCTTTGCACATGCTACCATAGTATTGTGATTGCCATGGTGATTAACAGCACATAGGGCCAATGGGGAACAAGGTACATAGGTTCATAGGTTCATAGGTTCATACTAGGCTATCTGCCCTAGGCCATGCATAAGCCTAGCCAGAATGTGTTTGGCTTTCGCCACCCATTTTAAATTTATTTTGCTATGCCCTTTTCCGAGGTTAGTATACTGTGCTTCTGTCTAACAGTGACACAGAAGTGATACCCGGGGTAAACCTACGATCTCCCATCCACTCATCAAGATTCCTCTTGAAGAGAGTCAATGAGGGACTCTGCCTAACCTGGACTGGGATTGTATTCCAGAGTGAAGGGAGCCTCTGGGTTATGAATCTGTCCCTCCAGCATGTCCTATTTATTTCAGTGCTGAGGTTCAAGTCTCTCGAGCACGTAGCTCGATGGGATTTGGATATTCTGAGATGCAGCATGTCCATTAATTCCAGGTTGGACATGGCTTTATACGTCAGGCACAGATCGCCTCTGAACAGGCGGTATGCCACTGAATAGAGCTGTAGTTTCTTTAACCGGACAGCATATGGCATCTGTTTGAGCCCTTTGATCCTCTTGGTGAGGTACTTTTGGGGTCTTTCCAGTTGCTGCAGGTGTCTGGTAAGGTAAATCCCAACAGGGGCATTGTACTCAATTATGGGCCTGCTGAGGGATGAGTAAAGAGGCACAATGACGTCCCCTGATCTAGGTGTGAATCCCTTCATGATGAGGTGGGCTATATAAAATGTTTTTCTAACCACTTTGGCCACGTGGTTGTCAAATGAGAGATTGCTATCAAATTGGGTCCCCAGGTCCCTAATTACTTCTTCTGTACTTAATGGATTACCACCTATGTGGTAATTTGTGGGCACTTTGTTTTTGCCAAAGGGGATGACTATACACTTTTCGGCATTTAGCTTGAGGCCATGGCTCTGGCATCAGTTGTCTGTTTCTATGAGGCCCTTTTGGAGGATGCTTGTGTCGGCTGGAGAGTGGATTATGGCGGCCAGTTTGCAATCATCTGCGAACTTGGTCAACCACAGTCCTTCCATGTTGGCCTGTACCTCCGAGAAATATATACCGAACAAGAGAGGTCCCAGGACTGAGCCTTGTGGGACACCACTTGTAACTGGTTTGGAGTCTGACATGGCTCCAGCAATTCTAACTATGTGGGTTCTGTCCTTGAGCCAGTTTGCAATCCATCTAGTGACATAGGGGTTTATATTTAAGCTGGTGAGCTTCTCTATAATGCCCAAGTGGGGTATTGTATCGAAGGGTTTTTCGAGGTCCAGGTAGGCTGTGTGGACCACCTTCCCCTCGTCAATGGCCTTGGTGACTGTTTCAAAGAAATCAACCAGGTTTAAGAGGCAGGATCTGCCCTTAACAAAGCCGAACTGGGTAGGATCCAGTGTCTGTAGGTCCCCAATATCTTTATTTATGAGGTCCATGATGATCCTTTCCATAGCTTTGCAGACCAAGCTAGTCAGGCCTATGGGGTGATAGTGTCCAGGATCCATTGAGGCACCACCTTTATGGAGAGGTACCACTGTTGCTGTACGCCACTCTTTGGGCACATATCCTGTAGTAAGGCTGAGATTGCACAGTAGTTTTATGTTTGGGTTTAGCTCCTCTTGGAGTTCATGTAGGACACAGCCCGGGACACTATCTGGTCCCATTGATGCTGTGTTTTTTGCTTTGGAGAGGGCAGCTCTTACCTGAGCATCTGAGATGTCAGGGGGGCAGCACTCTGCTGGGATAGATATTTGCACTTTTAGTGTGGAGGGAGGGGAGTTTGCACTGAACCTGTCAGCTAGGATGTTGGCAATGTCTGTGGGTTCGGTGTTTCTTTTGTCATTTTGGACTAATTCTGAGCATATCTGGGAATTACCACCCAGGTTCCTAACATAACTAAAGAAAGCCTTGTGATTATCCTTAGTGTCCTGTGCAATTTCCTCTCGAAGCTGGCCTTAGACAATTTTATGAGTGCCCGTAGTTCTTTGCTAATACTGATCAGTGATGCCTTCCCTTTTTGAGATTTTGCTCCATCATTTAGTAGCTTCCTCCTTCTATTGTATAGTTTGTTTATGGCTGGGGTCCACCAGACAGGATGTCTGCCTTTGGAGGATTGGGTCTTGGTTTTATTTGGGATCGCATGATCCATGCATTCCTGAAGGTGTCCATAGAATGCATTTATAGAGGATTCTGTGGTCTGGGCCGTATTTCCCACAGGCCCGGTGGCTTTAAAGGATTCCACCTCGGTTTTGAGGAGTGTGGATTTGCTTTAGAGAAGGTTTTCACTGTGGTTTTCTGGGCAGGGGGTGGGGTTGGGATGTGAATATCCAGTGAGATTAGTTTATGGTCTGATCTTACCAGTGAGGGATACACTTCTTGTCTGGAGCATAGAGTCCTCATGTTGGTGATGATCAGGTCCAGTATGTTTTCCCCTCTTGTGGGAGTGGTAATAAGTTGTTCCATAGCATTTGAGTTTATAAATTCTAGGAACCTTTGGGCTAGGGTGTTGGAGCTAGAGTAATGCTTCCAGTCTATGTTTGGGTAGTTGAAGTCACCCAATATAATGGTGTTTGGAGAGACCTTCATATTTTCCAGTGTTCTCAGGAAGGCCGAGTGGGGTTCCTGGGTTTGGGAGGGTGGTCTGTAGCAGGCTATAACCTGGAAGGCAGTTTTACCCACTGTTAGTTGCACATGGATAGTCTCTGATGCTTCGTGCTTTGCCACCAACCTGGAGGTGTGGGTATCTTTGATGAATATCGATACTCCACTCCTTTTGTGGTTCGGTCCAAGTTTTGGGGCCGAAAAGCATGGTATGAGGTATAACCTGGTAGTGCTGGGGTGCTCTCGGTAGCCCTGAACCAGGTATCTGTTACTGCACAGATATCAATGTTCTCCATGCTAAGGAGAGTTTCAAGTGCGTGCATCTTGAGGTTTAGACTTCTGGCGTTGAGTAGCATTACTCTTATTCTTATCCCTTGTGATACCTATGGAGGTGGGTTTGTCCTTTGAGCCTTGCCTAAAAAAGCCACTATGGGGGTAGCAAGAGCCTTTGCCAATATCCGAAAGCCCAGGGGTGACAGGTGCAAGCCATCCCTAGCTAAGCAGGTGGTTCAACAGAAGGTGAGTATGTGAAGGTGTAGTGCCTGTGATTAGTTAGCAATGGCAGATATGACTGCTCACGTGGACAAATGTCAGGTAAGTCATATGCAATGTGTCACAGGCAACGTACATGTGAACAGGACAAACAGTGACGTTCTGTCAAGTGAGACATGGACATACATATAGTAAGCTATGCAGATGTCACAAGGAGTCCACAGAAGCTCTGTAACTCTTCATTGCAGGTGAGATCAGTGTTCCAGGGTAACTGCAAGCAAACATGCATGCAAACAAAGCTACAGTAAGCAGGGCTGCATGTAGTCCATTGTACAACAAACAAGCTGTACCACTTCCAGTAGGTAACAGTGCAAATATGCAGGCACTATACACATGTACATGGAAATACACAGGTCAGATGGCTAGGGTCCAGTCTCAGTGCACACAAGTGTACAGACCATGTACTGTCAGGATGTGCAATAACTGGATGGAAACCCAGGTGCTCATACCTGCAGTAATACACATGTCAAATAACAGACACTGAGCCTTCAATCAGTGGTTCCATACTTAGTAGGATGTGTGTCCTGTACCAGTCATGTAGTACTGCACACATATCAACATCATCAAACATCCGCATTGCAAAGTCCTGTGTGGGCAACATGCCATTTGCAGTTTACATGTCCATCATTGCGTATCAATACTTTCATTACCTTATCCCCTGTGCTACTTATGTATGTAGCCTTCTGTTGACATCCTTATCACCAATATGCCAACATGTGCAGATGATACACTATGGTACTTACCATGGGTGTAGACAACAGTACATGACAATCATATCCTTACTGCATCAGGCATGCTGGGATATACCCACAATTATATCAGCACGCAGTACTGTTAACAACATGATACTATTACTACACGTCTATGTAGTCACCCTGTGCATCAGCAACATGTTAACCTGTACCTGCACTGATGTTACAGATTGCAGGAGGTGGCACAGTTTCATCATATGCACAGGGTGTGAACTTGGTATGCCTGAGTCAGCCACTGATACCACCAATTGACATGTATGTGTATGTGTGTTGGTGAGGGACAGCAGTACAAGGTGGGGCAATGTTGATGCAGTGTGTGCGTGTATGCGGTAGCCCTAGGTGTTGTCAATTCGCATGTGTGTATGGATGCACACAGTTCCACCTCATGGCTGCCATATAACGGTGTTTGTGGACAGCCACAGAGTGTACCTGCCAGGTCATATAGATCAGTATCTCTGGCCATGGACACGGTACCTGTGCCTTGCAGGGGTGCTATGGACCGTATCCGGTACCAACACAGACTGGGTACAGTCATCAGAAGCAGGTTTTTATTGACTGGACACAGATCCCTGTCGGGCCTGGCCAGAGCCATGTGCATGTGGTCTCCTGGGGCGGTCTGATGACAGCACAGACCCAGCATTGCTGGGGCTGCTGCTGGCACTATGGGGGTGGCTGCAGCCATGTTGTCATCCATGATGACTGCCAGCTGCTGCTGTTGCTGACATACGCCCACGTCGACGCCTCAACCGTCCACCATCTCCCTGGCTCATGGACAAGTAGTTGTGGAACTGGTCTAATATGTCCCCACAATGTCTGACTATGACATCGGTAAAATTACGGATGGCAGCCGCAATGTCACGCATACTGTCAGTCATGGCTGTGCGACATGCTGTCAGCTCCCTCAGACCCTGTCTGGTGTACCGTGACTGTGTCTGCATGACAGCCCGAAACATAGCTGAGGTTGTAAGACCTCTGTGGGCACGTCTGACAGGGGCAGTACGCCCACGGATGCTCCCACGAGTACCCCTGGACATCTGTCTGTGTGGTACCATCTCAGGGCCATGCTCATGGCTGCTGTGTGGGGATGCATGTGCCACAGATACCACATTACCCTGGTCAATGCCCATTGTATCCTGTCCATCACCTAGGGACATTGGTGACAAAGGGTGTATTGGCAGGATAACAGTGCGCATTGATGGGGTTTACAGCTGCGTATTGTCAATTGGCTGACCAATGATGGACCCTGGTATACCTTCCTGTGCCATTACACAGATGTCATCATTATCAGTACCCATGGCACCTGATTCAGGTTCCCTGCTGCATGAACCAGAGCAGCACCAGAACCTGTGGGAGGGAAACAGGAAACACAGTTTACAATGTCTACACAATATTACCAGTGATGCACACATCCACACATGCACAGGTCCATACATGCACACATGCACATGTGCACAGGTGCACAGGTGCACACATGCACACATGCACACATGCACAGGTGCACACATGCACACATGCACAGGTGCACACATGCACACATGCACATGTGCACACATGCACACATGCATACAGTTGCACACATGCACACATGCACACAGTTGCACACAGTTGCACACTACTCCGTATGCGAGATATCAACACACAGACACAGACACACCTGCATGCATACACAGAGCACTACTCAGTGAGCCTAATATTACTATTACTATCAAGACTATTAAAGGTATTGTTAATACACACTCACCAGCATGGATAGGCTGCATTGCTGTTACACCGGAGGGACCTGCAGAAGTGAGGAAACTAATGTCAGTGGGCACAACTGTACCATTGTTACTGAGTATGATAGAGGTCAGTAGTACAACAGTCGCCTTTCACAGGTCAGCTGCTGATATTGAGAATATCACACTTGCACATTAAATACTATGATGACAGCTACAAACCAAGGACACACCTCACACATGCATTAACTACCAGTGTACACAACAGTCAACTATACATATGACATATTACCTGCACGGTCATAGTCTTGCTGCTGTGTGGCTCCAGCCTCCATCATAATGCATGTCTGCTGCTGTTGTTGTTGTTGGTGGGCTGGAGCCACAACACTTATGAGTAGTCCCTCCAGTCTGGTGAGTGGGGGATGTGTAGCCACCCCACCACCTGTGGCAACCTGTTGCCTGTGGATATCCGACGCACGCTGATGGACATTTCTGATTAAATCACTGCAGTGATGTCGTACCTGCTCATATGTTCTATTATGCGTGTCTATGTCATTTACCCGATGGACCAGGTCTTGCCACAGTGCAGCCCTCTCCTGCTGATTCTGGCTGGTGTGGGAAAAGAGTATTGCATAATCCCGCACCAGGCTCTGGTGTATCTCCTCATCCTCAGCTGCTGAGTAAGCTGGATTGTGCTGGTGTGCCATGGTCCTGAAAAGGAAATAAAATGATATCAGCAAAATATGCCAGCAGAATTTGGCACACATACTACACATGCTACTTGACTGTTGTGATACAACATATCTCACATATATAGCATCTGTCTGTCTATTGGTGGATACACATGTAACTGGCCAGTTATCAGTGCTCAGCCAACAACTGTGCAACAGTACCTGGCACACTCCATACTACATACTACCATACCCCAGCAGTCAGAACACTGATTCAGGTCCAAAGCACTTCCTCACTCTGGGGGGTTTGTATCGAGGTTCTGTATGGGGTACATCATCAACTACTGTGAGCTGACCACAAACTAATTGCCCTGGATATACATATCCCACCTCCACCACCAGCACAAATGACTATAGTGAATAACATTTCAAATGCAAACTTTACACTTTGTCACAGTGACATGGTATCCTTTCAGCCTACTGGGCCAGTGGAAGACACAACCCACAATGCTGACCCCTTCACAAATTATTTCTACTGACATCTCCGAGAATGCATGGATCATGCAATCCCATATAAGACCAAGACACTCTCCACAAAGGGACAGCATCCTGTCTGGTGGACCCCAGCCATAGACAGATTGTATAACAAAAGATGGAAGCTACTGCAAGACAGAGCATAATTCCATAAAGGGAAGGCATGTCTGATCAGCACTAGTAAGGAGCTATTTTCTCACATACAAACATCCATGGGCAACTTTGAGAGGGAAATCAACAGGGACACTACAGATAACCACAAGGCCTTCTTCAGTTATGTTAGCAACATGTTCAGAAACCCTCCACTATGCTCATAGTTAGTACACAACAACAAATAATTCCCTGAACCCACAGATATTGGCAACATTGTGGCAGACAGGTTCAGTGCAGGTTTCCCCCCTCCCTCTCCCCCAAAATAAGACATAGTTATCCCAGCTGACTGTAACCTCCCTGTCATCACAGATGTCCAGGTGAGAGCCGCCCTCAGGAAAGCAGGATTCACAACCTGAATGGGACCTGATGGTATCCCCGGTTGCATGCTACATGAACTCCAAGAGGAGCTAAAAACACATATAGAAGTGCTATGTAACTCTAGCCTGACTACAGGATATGTACCTGTACACTGGCGCACAGCAGCAGTGGTTCCACTACACGAAGGAGGCACCTCTACATACCAATACAATACAACACAATACAATACATTACAATACAATACAATACAATATGCTATTGCCCCTGGGACTACAGCAGCATACTGTTCTGCTACCCTGACCAGTGTGACACATGTGATGTAATGGTACCTGCTGCTGTCAAACAGTTACACAGGCTGACTCATATGGCATATTACCTATCTGACTAACATTCAGCAGGGGTATGTGTGACATGTATTCATGGGGAGTCTTGCCTCTTAACGCTGTGTGGTTTATTGCAGGGAATGTCTTATCTGTGGGTAGGATCCTGTACCTCCACCATGTGCTCTCTATTGCAGTGTCATGGATGACATACAGCAGTCGTTTAGGTTGTGGATGGTGTGAGCTGTTACTATGGTTGTTGGACATCTGTCATGGGTGTGACTTAAGTATGTAAATCCAGGAGTTGTAACCTCTATGTGGATAGTATGTGTGTACTCTGTGGTTTTGTCAGTCACTGTGCATTGGTAATGTGTTTGAGTGCATTGTCACATATGTATATATATATATATATATATATATATATATATATATATATATATATATATATATATATATCTGTCTACATATACACATATATATATTGATGTACATATATTGCTATAGATATGGAGGGTGTGACAGAGAGGGGTGAGAGTGACAGAGGGGTGGGACAGGGGAGTGTGAAATCGTCATATACAGTCATACCTGTAGATAGTCAGATCTGTCTGTCTATGTATATGTATCTACATATATCTATATCTGTATGTGTGTATTACATATATATGTTTGTACATATTCTATCTATCTACATCTGTCTATGTATTCCTACATCTCTCTCTATGTATGTATACATATATGCATATTATATATATATATATATATATATATATATATATATATATATATATATATATATCTATATATATATATATATATATATATATATATATATATATATATATATATATGTATGTATATATATATATATATATATATATATATATATATATATATATATATATATATATATGTATATGTATATGTATGTATATATGTATATATATGTGTATATGTATGTATATACATACATATACATATACATATATATATATATATATATATATATATATATATATATATATATATACATACATACATACATACATACATATATTGACATACATACGTATCCATATGATAGATAGGTATAGCAACATGTTTGTTTACAAAACTGCATACACACACTAACATACTGCTAAACATACATAACTGTGAAACCTACTTTGTACATTGCACTACAACCTACATTCAGCCTACATTGATATGTGCACATAGATGCTCTCACATACATATGTATATACAGCCTTCACTGATAGTTGCTGTATGTCCCCTGCCCTTTGCACATCTTCATATACATATGGATACAGACCAATGACACATATGGAGGGTTCACAGTATGTAGACTTTTATAGAATTACTTTACATTACCTGTGTTTGTCACAGCTGCTTTTGTTGCCACCTGGTTTTGTGTCCTGCTGCTCCACTTGCCAGTTGTCAGCTTTCAAGTGGTTGTTGCTGACTGGTTTTGTTTGTGTATGTTTAATTTTTTTTTCTCTGTCTCTTTCTCTCTCTCTGTCTCTCCCTACCTCCACAGGGTGCAATGAAAGTATTGCATGTGTGGACTGGGAGTACAGCATGCTTTTGTAGGTATCTGCATATGTCCATGTGATGGCCTCTGCACCAATTGTTAGCCAGCATTTACTAATTGCATGCAGCCAGTTGTGTACTGATTGCAGTTATCACTGTGATTTCAGGACAGTGCTATAAAAAGATATGTGAGATAGGCATAGGCCTTTCAGATTTGAAGGGCAGGGACCATGCTGGTATGCTGTGGGCACTGTTCTGTGAGTGTAAAGGTTAGTATCTCTCTCATATTTCCGGCTGTGTTGTAGATTAACATTTCTTCATTCATTTCTCCAGTTTCCTGTACTAAGTGTGTATGTACACTGACACCTAAGACTACTACTACTGTTAATGTGGGTGTGTGTGCTTTCCTGTGGGACATGTGGTGTAACTGGTGTATAGCAGTGGCTCTTGCACTTTGTTGCTATGGCTTCAATATTTGCCCTTTACATTCACTACTTGTATGCCTGCTAGGTGTCTTGACTGTAGTGTGTTGCTGTGGCTTTCCTATTTTCCATGTACAGTCACACCTTGGAATGCTTGCTATATCTGCTAGGGTGTTACTGCATGCAGTGTGGTCTGGCCATGGTGTGGGCCTTGACATCTATTAGGGTATTTGAGTATGCTGCTGAGCAGGCCCCAGAGACTCTCAGGTGCATCTTTTATCTGCCTCATGGAATGGTACATATCAGTGGGATACACCCATTAAATTGTCTGGTATTCTGCAGTTGTGACTGTGGGATAGCATGCACATATGTATTACTACACTATTTCTGCCGTGCAAGTGGTCCATACTTTCAGGACTTCATAGTTACCATTGCATGTGTTATAACACATTTCTGCCTACTGTTTGTACATTTCACATGGAGTCTGTGGGGCATCCCTGTAACTCAGTCACTGTTGCTATGTCTAGGCTCTTAACTATTGAAATATGGCAGTGTCAGTCCGCTCAAGTGTGCAGATATTTGCAGGTTGTCCACATCTCTGCCTCATATTTTGGTCAATATCTCATGAACAGTTCTTTCTGGCAAATCACTCTGGGCTCAAGTCAGAATATAGTGACAAACATTTAAGTTTCAGACGTCATACCCTTCCAAATATCCAACAAAATGCAGAACCTGTTACTCTCTGAACTGTCTAAGTTTGTTGTAACATTATTTGGAATGTATCCCTGTTTTTGGCCCTTTGCTCCACATATTTTATTACTTGGTCCGGATGTGTTCCTGTAAGAGGTTGTGGGGTATGGGCAGTGATTATCCTGCTGTGAGTATGTGTGTGGCTTGCAAGGTGCTACAGTGACATTATTACCTACTAGCTACCAACTAGCATGGCTGTTTCTGTTCACACACTACTATTATAGAAATCCACTAGATTTGACAGTAAATATACATGACATGCTTTGTGTACTACACATCCTATATTCCCTTTACATTCATTCCTACTATTACATGATATATTTATTGTAGTACAATGTTCTTATACAACAGTCATGGCTTAATGGTAAGTCACACAGACTACTGTTTCCAAGGTCCTGGGTTCGGGACTGACAGTGGGATTTTATTTTGCTTTTGAACAGACTACAGGACCTGTCATTCAGAGTGACTAAGGCACTTTTAAGCAGTTGTAACCGGGTTAGCGCTGGTTTGCACGGAGCTCCCGCATGCACACTGTCGTTCAGCTCCACGCACACCCACTTACAACTGCTTAAAAGTGCTTACTCTTGTGCACACCTGCGCTATTTTCTTTGAAAGAAATGAAAATGGGGAGACAGGAAAGTGGTGAAAAAGGGGTCACAAAGAGGGTAAGACAGTAGGGAAACAAACTTGGGTTTTGCAGGAGGGATGTAGGTAAGGCCCATGGCTGCCCATTTCTTCATCAGCAACAACTGTGCATATGTTTGTAATTTGGTGTGACATTTGAAACTTTCCACCCCTGAGAGATGTGTAAGGACAACAATAACACTTGTTGTACAGCCACTAGTAATTGACAGTTTCCATGTCCAGCAGACATGTGTGAGAAATGGGTAGCTATGTATGGGGCGTAATTCTTTTGTGGGAACAGAGTGCCCTTTTTCTTTTTTTTTTCAGGGAAGACTGGTATGTCAGGTAAAGGAAGTCGGTATAGCTGGGGAGTTAGGTTGGGTAGGTCAACAGACAAGACAAACAAGACGCATACAGGGGCGGTGTATGACATGTGTGGGGGGGGGTTACACAATTGACGGGGACGGATGTTTGGATATCTAGAGCCCATGAGCCCACAGATGGCAACAGTGGAACTGATATCCCCACCCATGGGCAGTTGCTACTGTGCCTTCACTGCCCAGGACAGGGCTGTGCTGGGGGCTGTGTAGGCCGGGCAGCAGGCATGCCCATTAGTTGTGCCACCTGTGCTCCATGCTGGCGTAGGGGCCCAAGAACAGCTTCCTGGATCTCCCTACGCACCACAGTCCGGACGCTATGGAGGGTGAGTGGTGTTTCTCCTCCGGCCACACTTGCAGAGGGGGGACGAGCCCCGTCCCCTGCAGCGCTTCCACCCACAGGTGGCACAGGGCCACTGGTGGAGGGTCCGGACTGGGCACTACTGCCAGGTGCACTCGCCAGCTGAGGTGGGAGAGGTTGGTCCGCTGGAACCCGCCTTCCCTGTCGTCCTATGTTTTGCATTATGTCATGACAGCTTGGGTTAGTAACATGCAATACCATTCACAATTATTTGTAACAGCATGCATTAGTATTCCCATTAACCAAACACCCAGATATTCAAACCATTGAACAGCGAGCCTAACACATGCATAATTTGAACAGCGATGCACAGTCCAACAACATTCAGGGTTGATTGATGGCAACAGGCCATCAGATTTGGATGTATGAACAGGGCAGATGCATCAATGTACATGCAAATATGTATGACCCAACAGGACAAATGTCCAGGGGTGTTAATTGTGATTGCACATACCAATTTCACGTGGAATGGATTATATGTGGTTATAGGGTAGGGTGAAGAAAATATAATTAACACCTTCAAATACCAATACATATGCTGTACATTTCTAATAGCTGCAGATATATACACACTACAGTACTACCTACAGTTTCCTATGTGATAACTACTTCAAGTTGGTGATAGGAATGTTACTGCTACATCAATATACATTTTCATTTTTATTCATACACGTTTGTATCTGGCTCTTTTCAGCTACATCATCCTGCTACATTTGCTTTATATAGCTATAGACAACTGTGGATGTTTGGTATTTCAGACAACCATACTATCTGCATATTGCAGACTGAGAGCAACATATCCAGATTTTGGGATACACATTCCAGCTGCAGGAACATTTTGAACACATTTCGCAGTTTGGTTCTGCTTGTCACATTCATTTCATTCTGTACTGACTGCAGTATACATTATTCAGGAGTTATTACTACTTTATTGGTGGATTCATAACTCTTTCTCACACTCCCTCACTTGTTTTATTTTTACAATTCAGGATGGTACTTACTTCTAGTCTTTATTGACATGTTTTACCTGTAGTTATTACAATCCTTTCCAACAGTCTCACTTCTGTCATGTTTCAGTATTTCAACAGGGATATATTTCACACGTGTTTTACTCAGCTTCTGCAGCTGTACTTTTCAGCTTGCTGCAGTTTGTGTTCTATTATATTACAGGTGGGACATCTTTATTTCAGACTTTATTTCAGACATTTTCATTTTTCTGTTTGGATTACAGACTGCAACACACTTTTGTAATCAAGCTATACTTGCAAACCCTCTTACACTGTTACTTGCACATTTTATTACTTAGTGACTACACTGCACTCTTTTGCTAACTGTCATACTTTTATATTTATTTACAGTTACAGGGAGAGGATTACTGACCTGCCTGGTGGTGCAACCGCACAAGCCTATCACCATAGGCTCTATGGTTCACAGAATGGACACCTGCAGCTGTAATATAAATAAAGTAATATTGGAATACACATCTCCATAATATCAGCTAGGTTAATTTCTTACATAAATAATTACATGCAACTTACTCATTAGTGGGGCGTTGGGCATTTGCCGGGCTTCCTGGATCCAAAGGTTTAGTTGGTCCTGCTTCCATCTCTTCAGGTCCGCATGGTGGTGACGGACTTGCTCACCAGTCCTTGGAATCCCTGTGGCACTGGTAAGATCATGAGCCAACCGGTCCCACGCCTCAGCCCTATATGCTCCCCACAGGACCTGGCCTTGCATGAGTTGGGCCTCATGAATGTGGACAAGGAGCCAAACCATATATTTGGACTCCTCAATGCCCCACCTCTGTGCTCGAAAGCAACTACCCTCACCTGCACCTGACATTCTGGCTGCAAGTTAGTTCTACAATCGGTTATGCTGTGTATTCCCGCCTATGGGGCTTATATATGCCCTTTTTCCCACACTTATCTGTGATTGGCCATTTTGGAATTGTATCAGCTTCACAAAACCTGCTTTGGCAGGCTCCTCTTTCTATTCATTCCTATATATTTGCTATTACTGCATTTCTAAGTGCAGCTGTCAAGGCTTAGTGGTTCAGTACCTTGACTATGGTGCATGGTATCCTGGGTTCGAACCTGGCCACTGCTTTTTATATTTTATGACTGTCTAGACAGGCTAGGAGGTGTGTCTGTGTAGAGGCAGTTTTGTTACAGCTTGCTCAACGTTGTCCATCGGTTAGCTTGTTGGCGCGGTGCGCAGATCCGCGCAAACGGGTTACGCTGGTTTATGCTTCATTTGACTGTCAGCATGCATATTACACTCAGCTCAGCTAGGGACACACAGTTTCAGTGTGTTAAACCACTGCTCACCTACGGGCACTCATTTTGCACCTGTTGAACCACTACTCACCTACGGGCACTCATTTTGCACCTGTTAAACCACTGCTCACCTTTGGGCACTCATTTTACACCTGTTAAACCACTGCTCATCTACGGGCAGATGCACTCAACTTGTTAAACTGTAGCTCAGCTATAGGCACATATGGCATTTTTTATTATTTTGTTATCTCACATTTCTTCAAAATAAATGGCCCATTTCATTACATTTTACATAAAATATAATTTTATATGTGTACATATATGTCAGGGACTTGTTTCGTGCTTATTTCACTAAAAATAAAAATTGATGTGGTGGGGTCTCGAACCATGACTACCTGCTCTTCAGACAACATCTCTACCGCTATGCTATTGCTTTTTGGCTTACTTTGCATATTTAGTTCTTATATGCTTTTCCACTGACTGCTAACTGTGGCTAAGCTACGGGCATGCCCGCGCAAATGAGCGCACTCACGGGCAAACATCTTTACAATTTAAAAAAATATATAACATGTTCATTTATATCTTTTATGTTCATAGTCTGTGGGGGCATGTGTTGTGTTGTGTTTATTCACATTTCCATGGACTCTGTCGTGGGGGTTTAACTTCGGGACTTTTACTCTTTTGGGGGCGTATCCGTTTGCAGGGCTCAGCCTACGGACACGCCCCTACTGTCTTCCACGGACCGTGTAAGCCTTAGGTGTGATTTAGCATGCCCTCATGCATATGCATGACATGCTGACGTCACACCGTTTAACTGCAGCCTCCGTGTAAGCCTTGTAACTCTTACACGGAGGCTTTGTGAATCCTGCCCAGTGTGTTTTTAGGGTGGTGTGTTCTATGAACTTTTTCAATTTGTATAGTTTGTCTACTTTTTAAATTCAGTGACTGTAAATATTGTGCTTTTAATGACATAATTGATTAGTTTATAACTGGGTGGAACTTCCTGTTTGGACTGTATAAAAAGGAAGTAACTATGTGGGGAAATTGTCTGATGAAGTCCAGATCTTTCTGGACGAAAGCGCTCATCCTTGGATTTTTTGTCTGAAGTTAATAAAGTGGATTCTGCATTCTACAACTGTGTGATGTTTTGCAGCCTGCAATACTTTGAGTGGGTTCAATTCAGCTACTTCTTCCGGCTTTTGTGTTTATCTGCTTCAGTTTGTGCTTTGTGACTTTTTACTCTGATTATTATATTGTCAGTCTGGACTGGTTAGTATATTATTTATAATAACTAACTAGTATTTATGCTAGCTTTAGTCAATGAATTATTTTTGAATAACATATTAGCTAAATAATTACACCACAATGCTTTCTTCCTATATCTTCTCTGACCACACAGTAAATCTCAGTGAATTGTTTTGTAATGCTGTACTTAATTTGTAAATTTGCCTGAAGCTGACATCATGGCTGAAAAGATTCAGTGTACCTATCTGGTTACCAAACTGTTAAAACATATATATCAGTAATAGCTTAAGAATAGTGATTTAACCAAATTAAAAAAAAATCAGTCTAAAAGTCAAAAATAATTTGGTGGCATGCAAAGTTTGAATGTCTACTAATAGACAAGGCAATGGCAACAGGCAACATTAGTCTCACAGCAAGAAAAGTTAAGTAAACAGTATTCTAGCAAAATAGCAAATGCTAAGTAGCAGATAATATACCAACAATTTAAAAAGTGAAAAAGTGAGCAACAAGTAATTGTAAAAGTGAAAATTGCAGCAGAAAAAACTGTGCACAGTGCAAAAACAAGTACATTTTACAGAAAGCATCAGTTCAATGAAAGTGAAGAGTTCAATTAAGTAGCAGCAATAATAAAATAGCAGTAAACTCATCAAGAGCTGTAAAAGTACAGACTACAGTGTAATACCAGACAAGAGTTCAGTAGAAGGGAGCAAAAGGTAAATAGTAGTAAGATCAGTAAAAATACAAAAAGCATGTAATAATACAAAATGATATAAAAATGTAGACAGCATAGAAAAGAAGTATCATTAGTTCAAAGAAACTAGTTAACAGCAGCAGGAAATAAACCTAGTAGCAATTATATAATATAATGCAGGCCAGCATTATATTGGGGGTGTAATATGGTGATAATACCATAATGCTGTGCTTTGCACAGTAAGTCTGACACAGATGTAAAAAATAGGCTTCCACACAGTCTCATGTTCCTCTCTTTTGTGTGTTGTACTAGAATGTTATTCTTCCCTCTCTAAGAACCAAAAAAAAAATGCAGAATGATTTAGTCAGTTTTTGAAAATAGAAACTCAATATAATATATTCATTATGTATGAGTTTAACTACTGTGCAACTGATTAAGATACATGCAAATCTGATAATAAATACTAAAGAAGCAAAATACATCTTTCATTATAGGAAACACATTTAAAAATGGCTAAAATGTTCTTGATTTTATTTTAACTAATATATTATTAGTCTATTTTATCACTTACATTGGAAACTTCCTTTCCAGATCAAATGATGCTTTAGAGGTATTTTCCTTAACAACATAAAAAAGTATAACATCATGTACAGTATCTGTTCACTTTGGGATTTCTTCAGTTGTGATTACCCCAAAATGAATGGCATACTCACAGCACTAATTGATAAAACCCTAAGTGCCCTATCACATCAGCCATTGGCAAATTCAACAAATTATATAATTTCCTGTGCAGTATAAGTTATGCCCATATTTGATACAAAAGCAATGTGAGATTTGCAAAAACACTAAAAAATGTACACTGCAAGACAACAGTTCAGAGGTACTTTGTTAAAACAATAAAAGACACCTTGCACACAAGTATTTATTGCAACATAGACATTATCTCTAGTTAAAAAAATAAATTATCCTACCAGGCTATTAAGCAGATGGTGTCAGTCGCATTACTTCAATGATGTAAACATTTTAATTGGAGTATTGGTTTAATGCTTAAAAATCCAGACAAACTGTATGGTCTGTTTGCTGTAAAATGTGTTAACCATTAGTAATATCAGTATTCAGAGTAAGCTGCTAAGGGCCAGATTCCAAAACAGTTCATCTGTCAGTGTAAATAACTTCCTTTAGTATATTGTATAGGGTCTAGCTATAAAGAGACGTACACTTGGGCACACTTGCAAAAAGACATGCTCTCAGTGTAAGTGATCACTTTCACTGAGAGCTAGTGTTTTGCAATTGGGCCCTAAGTTTCCATCATTTTTATTACAAAAACCATTCTTGGTTACTTGTAAAGTCAAAATATGCTGAGCATTTATTAGCATTATCCAATACTAAAGAGACATTAGAAGAATTAGATATTTTAATTGACACATTTTACAGGATTTCAGGACTCCATTTCAATAAATCAAAATCAAAATTTTTATTTTTAAATAAAAAAAAGAATTGCAGATGAAGAGGAATCATATTATAGGGAAACAATAATATACCTTAAAATATCTAGGAATTGAGTTATGCAAGGATAATAATGAATTAGTCTCAAAATACTGCAATAATATCATCGATACAATTAAAGTCTCTGTGGAAAAGTGGAACAAAATAAAATTAACATTTGAAGATAGACTACAGTTAACAAAAATGGTTTTAATACCCAAGATTCTATATATAGCTTTGGCAATGCAACTGTTACCAGAAAGGAATATACTCAAGGAAATAAACTCATGCCTAATAAAATTTTATGGTTTGCCAAAAGAAATAGAATAGCTTTAATACATCATATCAGACCATGGAAACAGGGCAGACTAAACATTCCTGATATAGAAACATATATAAAAGCATCAGTATCTAAAACAATCTCAGACTGGATAAGTCCAAATTATTCTGCAGATTGGAAAGAATTACTCACTGTAATATCAATAAATGAATTTGATTTACAAAAAAAATTCAAATGACAGATAAAAACAATTTGCCATGGCACACATGTATTAGTATGCAATATAACATAACTAAGACCACTAAAACTCGTATGATTAATTATTACATTGACTCATTTAGGAAAATTATTAATGCGAATATAGATTTAAAAATCTGGTTTGATCTTGTAACACCATTCATAGTTACAAAGAACTATCCACATAAAATATACAGAGAAATAATTAATTCCTGGGAACAGAAATGATTTGTTTGTTGGTTTCAATGTATCAAAGAACTAAAAGTTCTGGATATGCAAACAATAGAAACAACATATGAAATTCCACAACAAGATTGGCTAACTATGCAAAGCATTCTGACATAGTCGCAATATTTATGCAGAATAATTAGTGCTTCTTTTAAAGAAATACCTAAACTTACAAAATACCTATATGAAATCATATATAATGATTATGACATGGGAAATAGTATTTTGAAATTTTACAAGATATTGATAAATTATAAAACAATACCCAGCTCCTCATATTATAATTATATAACAAAAGGACACTCATTACGGCTAACTAAAGAAATTAAATGAAATGCTTTATTATCAATAAAACATACATCCTTTACACAATACTGGAAAGTTTTTAATTGGAAATGCTCGCACAGAGCATTCTTAACTCTAGATAGAATTACTAAAATTAATTCTTCCACAAAGTGAATATGTTGGAGGTGTGAGCAAATACACAATGCAGATTGGAATCACATTGTTTTCGACTGTGTTAAAATTAAGCCATTTTGGAATGGTATTAAAAAGTTTTTACAAACTTTATTTAATGAATCATTTAACTTATCTAAAGCTCTAATATTATTACATTAAATTTCCCTGGCTGCTGTGCGTTCCTACCTTTGGCGTTCCTTCAGTAAAAACCCTCCTGACCACCTTTAGGTCTGGGTTCTTGCATCCCATCCAAACCTGCTATTCTCCTCACCTACTTTAAGGAACAAAAGCTATCCCACCTTGTGGAGCCTACACGTGGAAAAGTAATAGAAACAGTAAAAACCCTCCTGACCACCTTTCGGTCTGGGTTCTTGCATCCCATCCAAACCTGCTATTCTCCTCACCTACTTTAAGGAACAAAAGCTATCCCACCTTGTGGAGCCTACACGTGGAAAAGTAATAGAAACAGTAAAAACTCTCCTGACCACCTTTCGGTATGGGTTCTTGCATCCCATCCAAACCTGCTATTCTCCTCACCTACTTTAAGGAACAAAAGCTATCCCACCTTGTGGAGCCTACACGTGGAAAAGTAATAGAAACAGTAAAAACCCTCCTGACCACCTTTTGGTCTGGGTTCTTGCATCCCATCCAAACCTGCTATTCTCCTCACCTACTTTAAGGAACAAAAGCTATCCCACCTTGTGGAGCCTACACGTGGAAAAGTAATAGAAAGTATGACCTAGAGCTCCTGCTCGTCTTAATCTTTTTGTATTTTTCTTTCCCAGTGAAGTTGTAAACCCAAGGTCAGCACTGCCAGCAGCCAGCAACTAACCCCCCCCCTCCTCTCAACCAACTGATCATATATTTGCCAATAATATCCTTAGCTACTTGCCTCTCGCTTTAAACCACTAGCCCTGTAAGCAGCAAGTATTGAAATATCCCCTGTGGTCATTAGGTGGCCCCTACTACTAGGGTTTTTCCTCTGGAAACTTCCTCTACCTAGCAAACTCTCTATCTTACCTACTGAGAGCCCCTTTCTGCTCCACTTTTCTCTTTCCACTTGCTCTGATACTTCTAGCTTCTACTTGCTCCTACCTCTTGACACCAAATATATTTACTTCCCCTTGCCTTACTTACATTCTTTGTGAGCACTTCACTGATTGTTTTTCTCCTGGACCTCTTCTTCTTGGGCTCTTCCTGCTCTGTTCGCCCTGCGGGCTCACTCCGCTCCCCACCCTACCCCCAATTCCCACCCACCCCCAGGGGTCCTACCTTTATCTCTAATAGGAACACACCCCTTTAAACCTCCTCTCCAATCAAATCTCTACACAGATCTCTTATTTCACCACACCTTCCTTTCTCACAAATACTCCCCCTCCCCTTTCTTAAACATTATTCCTACCTCATTATATCCCTACCTCCTACCCCACCCTCTCTAATTTCTAATTTCTTTCTTTAAACTTTACTTCATCACACTTCCTCCTACTTCTCTGCAAAACTCCTTTGAGACCACTATGCCCACTCTATCTATACCTGCATTACTAAGACTACTCATCTCTTTACTATTGTTATCATCTCTTGTAACTTCCTACATCATAACTTCTTACGAATACTCTCAGACTATCTCTACTCCACTGCCCTCTAAAAGTACCTCCACATTTACAACACCTTTATCTTCATCCTATTTGCATTCACCCTCTCAGTCCATCTACCTTCTAGCCAAATATCACAGACTAGTACACTGCAAGTTCAGAAAAACCTATACCAAAAAAAACAAATGACATTCACTATAATCTTAAACCACAGATATATCCTACTCTTCTCCACTTACTACAAGATGGTGATATTCACCCCAATCCTGGTCCACATCATATTACAACCAACATAGAACAAAACCTAACTAAACCTTTATCTCTCTCTTGCTCTAAACCTTCCAACTCTTTGTCCATTGCCCATCTTAATGTACGTACTATCTGTAACAAAATTAGTCAACTCCATGCCCTTCTTGAAACTGAGAAATTTGATATTTTATGCCTATCTGAAACTTGGTTAAAACCCTCAATTAAAGACATCGAAATTACCCCACCTGGTTATAGCATTATTAGACTTGATCGCACTAATAGGAAAGGAGGTGGGGTAGCCATTCTGCATAAAGCAAAACTTAAACTGATTCCTCTAGACCTAACTCTTACTCAAAATAATTATGCTGAAGTAATTAGCTCTAAAATACAAATCAATACCAATAAAGCCATTAACATCATCTGTGCATATCTCCCCCCTGGAAATAACATCAATACCCTTGAAGATATACTCTACCAACTCTCTATCAAACTTCCACAAGAAACACTAGTCCTAGGTGACTTTAATATAGATTGGCATTCCTGTAATAATGCTTACCCTACCTCACATATCAACCTCTTTGGCTTCAAACAACTTATCAATACTCCCACTAGAATCAATAAAATAAACAATAAGGCTTCTACCTTAGACTGGATTCTCACTAATACCCCCCTGCAAAACTACCAAACAGGTATCCTTCCTGACGACCTTAGTGACCACTCACTAACCTATATAATTAGAAGCAAAACCAACCTAACCTTACCCACAACCTTTAGAACTCTTCATTCAAAGAAACATTTTAACCCTGATCGGTTTCAAGCTGAACTTCTCCAATGTCATTGGGCCCCTCTAAAACATCTCCCACTCAACAAAGCAGTGGAACACTTCAACTCAACATTCTTAGCAATACTTAATCAACACGCCCCAAGTCGAACCATTAGAACTAAAACTAAAACTGCTCCCTGGCTAACCACAAATACTAAGCATAAAATCACCCTCAGAAATAAATCTTGGCATAAATGGTGTTCCACCAAAAGTCAAATAGACCACCAAAGGTTTAGAGAGCTTAGAAACAGTACAAAAAAAGCCATTCTAACAGACAAAAAGAACTATTACTTTCAACTTCAAAAAACTACCAAAAAGGAACCCAAAAAATTCTGGTCCAGCATCAATAGTCTGCTGACCCCTGGCCAAATAATTACACCCAACCCTCAGGATTCTGACCCTGATAATCCCACACTAACAGCCAATAACTTTAATTCCTTCTTCACCAATTCTATACAAATTCTAGCCAACCAACTATCTCCT